>NC_137826.1:40440748-40683248 GCF_963921795.1 Nannobrachium achirus | reverse complement strand
TTCAGATCCACAATGTTTTAAAAGGCAGATATGTGATCCTCGGGTGCTTTTGTTAAGGAATTAGAAACGAGACAAGAAGTTTCTCATCAAAGCAGAGTGTGAGGAATTAACTTTTGACTACTCTTACACTTAAACTGTATCATTAACACTCTCCTTAACAGGCTTCCTCCTTTTGATGGTCCACCTGGTAAGCAATCTAAAGCCTTTACTTTCAATTTATAATAATATATTTTTTGCTGATTTCTCAATGCCATTGAATCCTTCTTCTTAACATCCTTCTAACCAAGAAGAGAGCAGACTATTGTTTCTGTTGAGGTTGCTGAAGGCAATATAGAACATTCAAGAATTAAGCTTGATATGTTTGCAGCTTTTCATACAAACCTATTGAACTGATCAAGAAAAATGAATGCATGATTTTCTTTCTCCAACAATGATACCCGTACCCTGGTACGTACCCTGGTATTTCTTTTTTTTGGGGGGGGGGGGCTTGATCACCCTGGTTTTTCACATGAACAGGGGGTTACTATAATGCCCTGTTTACAAAAGAGGAGATTCTTAATACCCTTAAAAAATGTAAATCTGGAAAATCCCTATCCTGATGGCCTTGTGGGTGAAGTTTTAAGTAGTTTTAATATCTAGTCCTCAACCCCTATTTCGCTACACTAAAGGACCCCTATTTCGCTACACTAAAGGACTCCGCTGAAACAGATATCTTTTCCGGTCAACATCACTCATTGTAACAAAGGGGAAATGCATGACATTAGTGCCTCTTACAGTCCAAATGAATTTTGATTAAAAATGACTTCATAATATCGGCTTGAATAATTTCTCCCCCTTATTATTAATGTAGATCAAAGGGCATTTATCAATGTTAATATTATTCAGTGCGTGTGAGGACGTGAGGCGACCAGTCTGGTGCTTTCTGTGGAGATGGAGAATGCATGCTCTAACCATGCATGTTCAGTGACCTTACCGGTTCCACACTATGGGTGTTTTTGGCTTGGATAATTGATTGATTGAAGACTTCATTAGAAGTTTGCATTGGAAAAGGTACAGTTTCATGACGGTACAGTTCACATAATACTTGTATTAGGTGGGTTAAGGATCCACCAGCAGCTCAAAATGTTACAAAATGTTTGCTTAAAAAATACATATATTCAAAGATTTGCACACATTTTCACGACTTTTCAAAAATAGCAGATCTACAAGCTCGCAGCGCGGCACTCGGTGCCGCGCTGTGAGCTTGTATATCTGCTATTTTTCAATAGCTAAAGTTACTAGGGCCCCTCCACCTTGGGCCCTAGTAACTCAGTCCCACTTTCCCCCCCAGTGTGACGCCCCTGCCTGCATGTTGCTCTTCACCATCGGCATCACCATAGAACTAATATTAGTGAAAATCCACTTTTCAAGGTAAAGACTTTTTTTTTATTAATGTTATAATATCAATACAATCAAAAGATTTGAGGGCCCACTTCTCCTCATGGCACATCGGTGGGGAATCACTGGATTAACCAACCTGTGTAAGTGCACGCATGCACGCACTCACTCACTCACACACACACACACACACACACACACACACACACACACACACACACACACACACACACACACACACACACACACACACACACACACATAATCGATATTTATTGATCATGAAATAAAGTCACACAGTAACATACATCTGACCCACGATAATCAAAAAGGAAAAAAAGCTTACAGCTTGTATCCATTGCATTAAATCAAATATATGGCTGCAGCTGTGACCACAGTATTATCCTGTATCTCTGTGGAAGTATGTTGTTCAGATAAGACTTCAATAATAAACCCCTGGGGGAAATCTGTCTGTTTCAGTAGCCAGAGAGTAAACAGCGATAGGAAGGTAGGATAATAACATATTTATATATTTTTATAAAACAGAATCTACAATAACATCAGAGACACCATCTCAGCTCAGCAGTGCAGTGTGTGTTTATGTGTGTTTATGTGTGCGTGTGCGTGTGTGTGTGTGTGTGTGTGTGTGTGTGTGTGTGTGTGTGTGTGTGTGTGTGTGTGTGTGTGTGTGTGTGTGTGTGTCAATGTGACCAGGCTCCGCTGGTCACATTGATCCAGAGGAGCAGCTATCTTCAGTTCTGTGGTTCTTATCAGTCAACAACAGAAAAAAAAAAATCTTTCTGAACCACAGAATACACAGCAGACAATGCGTGCATGCACGCCACGCACGCACACTCACACATAAGAGAGCGGGGAGAGAGGGAGCGCTCGATCCATGAGAGAGAGAGATACAAGAGAGGGTGCATTTATAGCACTTTTTTTTTATTTTTTATAGATTGTGTATTAAATTCACCATGCAAGGCACAAACCAGCTCATCGGGAGCAATTAGGGGTTCAGAGTTTTGCTCAAGGACACTTCAATACTAACTCTGGGGGAGCCCGGGATCGAACTGGGAACCTCGCAGTTCCCATCGGGTAACCCTACCGGCCTCTGTACCCCTGAGCCACTGCCACCCCTGGGATTAGGGAGACAGAGGGAGGGCAGGAAAGAGGAAGAGAGTGGGAGAGTCGAGAGCCTATTCACCCACGCAGTAACCCAGCCAGTGCTGCTTACCTGAATACTCTGATTGAAGCGTCGAAACAAGGCAACACGTATCAGAGCAACAACCTCGGCAATGGCTAAGCTGATGTGTCCTGTAGCATAGCCTCGACCCTGCCTAGGCCGACGTCAGCAACGGGGAGAAGACGACAGCCAGCCCCATGGCCTCCCCTATGTAACAAGAAATCAGTGTTGCCAGATGGGAAATGTGTCTTTAGTGTAAGAAACAACCTTGTTTGAGACTCCTGTGTGATAAAAACGCATCACATATGCTGCGTGGAGGCAGGAAACATCCTGGAGCTTACATAAAAAAAAGCCTAAAACTGGTCTGGAAAGACGCGACTTGTGTTTTTATTGCTTTCAAGTACAGATCTATTTCCTGGCTTATTTTGAGAAGCCAAACCGGATCCCAGATCAGCAGCCAGGGAATTGAGTGAATTCACGCTCTTTTTGGCGATATGCCGAAATTATCGAACATTTGGGCATTTTTGGAATTATTGATCGTACATCGTACAAGGGTCAAATTATCGTACAAATACGATAATTATCGTACATCTGGCAACACTGCAAGAAATCCTCTGAAATAATGGCGCCAACCAATCATCAAGGACGATGATACACGAAAGAAGAAGAAGACTGCAGTCCAGCAGCGCCACACCTCTCGCATTACTACCTCTTCCTTTCCTTTGTTTGATGTCAATCAATCAAGTCACCTTAATCAAGTGTCATACACCAAAAGGAGGAGGAGTTTTGTGATGTTTAAAGGACATGATGTCACGCGGCCTCCGTATACTTGTGCAGTCTTTGTGATCTACTTAGTCTAGCGTGGCCAGACTATTGCCTCACACAATTTTCAAATGCATCCGGTCATACAGTCTGGATCACGTATGTTTTTTTTAAAAATCCGCAAATAGCACCAAACCACTCCATTCCTGTTGAAATGCATTGGCCCTCATAGGTAGAATAAAAGCGCGGTGTGACCGTGCCCTAACAGAGTATTTCTACATTGCAGCATTGATCAGGTTCAGGTATCCATACAAGTACAGATACAATGAAATGCTTGTGCCAGGAGCACTCTCAGCCTCGTTACACAAAGACATGGTCACAGTGACCGACAAGAGTGTGGACCCGCATACCATGCAGGCCACACAAAACAAGTCCTAACAACAATACCATACAGTGTAACAGTGTACAGTTTAAAAATGTGTACAGTGCCCATGTTTACCTATGTTTCACTTTCAACCCTTCGTTGAGCAACCTGCGATTGCGACTGCCTGGGCAAAAAAACTACTTATCTACTTAGTACTTTTACCCACCACTGACTAATGGCAGTTAGGAAGCCCAAAACTAGATTTGAGAACCAATTAAAAGCTGCTAGCAACAGAACACCACAGTAGTCAGGTCTCCAGGGCTGAAGCCGAGGATCAGGATTTTTCTTCAACAGTCAGCGGTTTAAACCACTGCAGTCTGTGCGAGAAAGAAGGCTTTATCCTCCTATGTCTACATTTCTCACTTTCCTTTGCAGTGAAATGTTATCTACAGAAGGCAACAGGGACAGCGATATATCTGATAACGAATCACAAAGGTACCCCCAAAAGCATCCGTGTAGAAGTGGGCTTTTTGGCCCGAGATAAGATTCAGCAGGAACACAAATGGTACACAGCGATAGAATAAATTGTAAAGATGCCGAAAAATAATGAGAGCCAATCCCCCATGCTCCCCGATCCACATGCACACCACACACACACACATCAAGAAGAAAACTTTTCCTGAATGAGGACTAGGACATCTAGTTATTTCCCTCCTTTAGATGCTCCCACTGCCACACACACACACACACACACACACACACACACACACACACACACACACACACACACACACACACACACACACACACACACACACACACACACACACACACGCACGCTCCATATATGGAGACATAAGTTGCTCATGCCCAAATATGGGCTGGTGAGGTCAGACTTAGTGTGATGCGTAGGTTATCTCCATATATGGAGATTCAACTTCAATGAGTAACCATGGCAAACTGTCAACTGCCCGTATGTCTTTGTCTTGATAATTGGTAAAACAAACTTTTGGCCTATTTGTGGAGATAAGCGACCAACGGTCGCTTATCTCCCGATTAGGGAGTCTTACTGGTTAAAGTCCTGCTCTCTTTCTCCCTCTGTTTCTCCCTCTCGCTGTCCAGATTAAAATTCCCTGTTTTTGTGACACCCCCCCCCCCCCCCCCCCCCAGTCCTCCCTCAGTCAGAGCCTGGAATGTGATTCTCTATTTTATGCGCTCAGCTCTCTTGTTCCCCATTGTTCAGATCCTCTGGAACTGGTCACAGGGAATGACTAATGACCAGTGGCACCTGCAGAAAATATACCATACCAAAATGTGAGAGAAAAAAAGTGAATAATTCCAAAATAAAAGTTATGGACGTCATCCAGGGGAAAAAGAAACAAAAGATGAGGAAGCTACTTGGCCAGCATTGCAGGAATATCCTGTCGAAATATCATCTAAACTACTGCACCAAAACAAATCTACCCATGAGTAAAATAACTAAACTCACAATACCAGGGTGTGCTGAGCAAAAGCAATGGTGGTAAGAAAAAATAAATAATAATAATAATAATAATCCTGTCTGCTGTTTGTGTCTGGCTCTTTCAGTGCTCCCCTGCCTGGAGCCGCACTGTGTTACTATTCAAATAATAACCTGTAAAGTAAACCAGTTGCTTTATCTTTTTCCAGGTTATTTGTCTCTCAGAGAGACTGCTGGTGAATTGTAATGTCTGCTTTCAAACAGGAGTGCGTGTCTGTTTTTAAATCTGGAAACAGATTTCAACATTTCCTTGTTGTTCTGGCGCCACATACAGGGGACCTATTTGCCTATTGGCTGTCGCGGCCCCCCAGACAATGGGGGGGAAGGGGGGAAAAGAACTGCATTAGAGCCAATCGCAGGCGAGTTTAACGCTCCTCCAGACTATGGGTTACAAACGGCAACGGGAGCCAGTGAGAAAAGACTCTGCAGCTGTAGATCGGCTATCATTCTTTGTGTTATGCAACCAAATGTTTATGATACAGAGAGAATCATACACCTTCATTGAAACGTAGTATGTACAGTAGGCCTGCAGCTGGCTAGCCTGCTTGTGATAAATAAAACAGAACAACGTGAAGCCATGACTCTTTTTTTTTAACTCGAAAGTCGGGGGGACGAAGATGTGCTATTCTGTCCATATTGGCACTAAGCTAATGTAACGGCAACCATGGTTGGGGATATAATATGAGAAGTGTGGAAAACGTCATCAGACAAGGCAGAGGTAAGAAACACTCCCCCCTTCTTCATCAATTTGTACATTACTTGTCTTCATTCATTTCAAGTGTTAGCTAGCCGTTAGCAGCTAACGTGCTAACGTACAGATAAGAGTAGAGATTACAGATCGCTATGTCACTAATGACTGTAATGAGCCCTTGTGCTCGCATTAGCGGCGGTGTGCCCACTCGTCTGTGGTTAAAATAAAAGATACAGTTTCGCTACTCACCAAAACAAAGACGGATTTAGAGAGTTGAAAGCCTACTTTACTTAGTGGGAACATTCAAAGCCCCCCACGTCACGTCTAAAATACACTTTTTATCCAGAGAAGATAATATTTCACCGGAAGGCAAAATCTGGTCAATGGACATTTCTATTGACAAGATCTGTAGAGGGCGGTGTGGAGTAACTAAAACCTCCGGTAAAAGTTTTTTTTTCTCTGGCCAAAAAGTGTATTTTAGACGTGGGGTGGGGGGATCTGAGGATTCCCACTAAGGAAAGTAGGCTTTCAACTCCTTAAATCCGTCTTTGTTTTGGTGAGTAGCGAAACTGTATATTTTATTTTTACTACGGATGAGAGGGTGCGCAGCCTTTCCTGCCTCGCAAGGGCTCATTGGTGACATAGCGTCAAGGAGAACTCATTATGGATCAGAGCTGGTTATGAATCAGCGCCCGTCGCCGTAGCGTAATAGTTTCAAAGTAGAAGGATACAAAAACAACTTTTTATGGACGACTTTGAGGTAAGTAAGTGATTTGAAGGAGGATATATATATTGATGAAATGAATAGTTTCAAAAACGCTGTGTTATTCTCCGCATGGAAGACAGGCTCATGTTTCTCTCCTCCTGTCCTGTTCTCGCAAAAAGTACTCAATTGTTTTACTTAAGTAAAAGTATCAATACTGCAATATAGAACTACTCTGTAAATGCAGTGGAGTAAAAGTACAATATTTGGATCCGAGATGTAGTGAAGTAAAAGTATTGGAAATTGGAAACACTCAAGTAAAGTACAAATACCTCAAGTGTACTTATAAGTACAGTACTTGAGTAAATGTACGTAGTTACTTTACACACCAATGTAAAACCAGAAAGGGCTAGCTTTTTCCACGCTTTTTTCCACCACTTGAAAAATTGCAGCGTTTTCTCTTCTCTTTCTTGTTAATTCCCTCAATAGAGTTTAAAACGACCAGTTCTACCGGAGCTAGCATTAGCCATTAGCCAAACTGTGGACAGTGGAGAGAGGAGGAAGGAAGCGTGTTGCCAGACTTATGGGAGAGAAACAAGCAAAGTGGTATATAGATCATAAAAAGTGCGCTCCCCTCCTTTACTGTATGGTGAATTGACAACGTAGTGTGTTTGTGTCAGCCGAGCCCAGGGACGGATTAACCCCCGCGAGGGCCGAGCCCAGGGACGGATTAACCCCCGCGAGGGGCCCCCCTAAAAAAGGGCCCCCCCTAAAAAAAATTTTTTTTTCAAACTTTTTTTTTTCAAAAAATTTTTTTTTTCAACCTTTTTTTTAAAAAAAAATATTTTTTTTTCAAACTTTTTTTTTTTCAAAAAAAATTTTTTTCAAACTTTTTTTACACTAACTTCAACACACCAATCCACCAGATTTTATATTGACTGTGTGTCAATTCTTGTTTTTTTGTAGCAGGACCAAAGTGCAGTACAGAGTAGGCAACAATAAGGGGATGAAACCATGCAATTATACCTCTCCAGTTCCAATACACAGGAAAAAAAACATAACCACGGGTACAGGGTGGATAGAAAAGTATAAATGACACATTCTTTTAAACGTTTATGTCTGAACTAGTCAGCTGTGTGAAAGTGAAGTTCATTTGACGGAGGGCCAGAAATATCTCTCCTTCCTGTAATTTGGTTTGCTAGCCAAGTAACAACTGAGACATTGAGACCAAATGGATATTAATGTGTCTGATTATTGGTGTGAGAGCCAACCAGTACAACGCTTAAAAAAGAATATACAATATACGGGTACATAATATTTTATGACTATAACTATGAATCTATGAGACGATGGCCATCTTTAATCGTGAATTATGGCATCCTTCGTGATTACGATTGTACAGTAGCTAACCATGCATGAAATCGAGTCATTCATTATTTTCACACATTGGGTTCAGTTGTCCAATTCTTCTTGATTCATACATTCTTTTCCAGATCAATGACTGCAGTAGTGGAATAAACAACTTGAGCTATAATGTATGCATGAGTGGTGCTCTACAAATAACAATATTATTATTGTTATCATTAGACTGCCAACATTACAAGCTATAGTTGTGAGGCGCGCAAATGCCCAGCTTATAATTGACTCTCTGTGCAGTTGATCCATGTGGTTCTTCTTGATCTCAGCCAGCTCAGCCTTCTGTTCATCCACCAGGCTCTTGCTGTTCTTCAGTCTGGACTATGTTATCTTTAGTCTGGGCTTTGTAATCCTAAACCAGTGTTTTCCAACCTGGGGTCCAGGCCTGGGGGGGTTCCAAAGATCACGGTGAGGCCTAGTCAGTCCAACAAAAACATTTGTATTTGTATTTTTCAAAACATTGTGAGCTTGTAGATCACAAGCTTATATATGCCTTTTATAGCGCCACCAGGAGGCCGACCTATGTAAAACAAATGTTTTCCTATTATTCCTTGAGATCTTATCCAAAAATCATCTGTCCAATATTTCATATTCCATCCTAATTGGCTAACATTAGCTTCCAGAGTTTGCATGATTGGTCCATTTCGAACAAAATGACTTAAATCATGAACGCAGCTTGTGATTACAGAGAAATTCTGCACGCACATTCCCACAAGGTCAAGGAACAAATGCCACCCTTTTCAAATTGGCCTGTTAGAGCGCCACCAGCCGGTTGACTTTTGCCAAACTAATTTTTGGAACAAAATGCCTCAAATCATGCATGCAGTACGTGTCACATTGCCGTTAAAGTCCAAAGAAGACTTGGCGCCCATTTCACATTTAGCGCCACCAGGACCTACCTTACCTGGTGGAGACCTGTGCTCGGAAGAGCACTGTTTCTAGTTAAGAATATAATGATAAAATTACCTAAAAATAATTTTCTGAGATGCCAACCAGGCTAGAAGACATGACAAGGGGTTAAAGACTGGATACGACACATTGTCACCACCACGATGGTCTGGTCCTTAATTAACATCGGAGGCACTCTGCCTCCTGCTTCGGTATGTCACTCTGCCACCATCATTGGAACAAAGATGTTTGTATTTGGGGGCACGGCCAACGAGTGCTTTCAAAACTACATCAGAATGTTTGATACAGAGAGAAACTGCTGGCAGAACCTTCCTTCTCCAAAGCATCTTCCAGTAGAAGACACTTATGATGGTGAGAAGTCGTCTCATCATCTTTAGCGGATATCCCGATGACAAGACACACAACGATTACCTGCACATCTTAGACTTGAATCCTAGTCTTAAGACGCTTTGCAAGCTAACAGTTATTCAGTACAATCTGGAAGTGTCAGAACTCCCACACAGCATCAGGTGGGAACTGGCAGCCATGCAAGGTTATTATAGTAAGAACTAACTAAAGACCCAAGGAGAGACCCACCTGTACAACAGCTGTCAGCTATGTTCAAGACCACTGACTTGACTGAATCTTTCAAGAAGAGCTAGGCCCGAAGAGCCCGAAGAACTGGGCAATCAGTGGATACCCAGTGGATATTGTGTTTATTTGTATTTTAAACTTGTATTATTTGGCTATCATTTATAACCTGTAACATTTTCCACAGTCTGTCTAAAAGTGTGGTTATTTTATCGCTTATAAGTGAATATTCATCTAATACAATTTTGAAATTCAAGGTTAGCACCGCTCAATAATTTTTTATGACGTAATTAGGCGGCCTAAACGCGTTATAAATCAGAGTTAACCAATCGGGTGCCTATGTGACTATGACATCATGGACAGATCAACAGAATCGAAGTGTTTCATTGGTCTAACGGACTTGTGTCATCATCATTTGTGACATCATGGTTTTGGTAAAAAAGTGGTCTATAGGAGCGGTTAGCACCGCTCAAATACAACGACAATATTTGTATATGGAAAACCATTCTAGAACACTCTGAGAGATGTATAAATATACATACATACACGATAGAATAGAGTAAAAATACAACAGTAAAAGACACAGTATCAAAAAACTCTCCAGTAGGAGGGGGCAATCAACAGGACTCATTTTGTGAAGAACTCATGACTGGGAGACTACACTAGATAAAGGAACATCAACCTGTTTCATCTGTCTGTTTGACTCGTATTGGTCTGTGGAAAATAGGACAGTATTAATACATACATAGATAACTTAGAAACAGGAGTGAAAACAACTTGAGGAAACATAGAAAAACAAATTTTTAAGACTATTCGCAATAATATTTTTCTATAGAAAATGTATATAATTCAAGCCTAGAGTTTGCAAAGAAACCGGGTTTAGGGAAAGGGGGTAGAGGGAGATAAGTCCTGGTTGGAATGACCAACATTAAGGCCATTTGGGATTAAAGTATTCAAAAAATGTATCCAAAAGGCTTCTCTCTTGAGTAATGTGTTGTCCAGATCGCCTCCTCTTCTAGGGACAGGTACCTTCTCAATACCTATGTAGCGGAGAGCAGAAATAGGATGGTCAGCCTCCAGAAAGTGCTCAGCAACAGGATGGCACGAGCGTATCTGGGTACCATTCTACATACCTCGACATACCTCTTGTAATCTGTTGATCTACAAGAGGTATGTCGATGACATTTTTTGCCTATTTAGGGGCTCCGTTGATATATTGCATGCCTTCAGTTCCTTTTTAAATGCTTCCTCCGATCATCTTAAGTTCACAATGAACTATGATTCGGAAAGAGTTAGCTTCTTGGACACCTGGATCATTCACAAAGATGGTTCTTTGTACACTGATCTTTACACGAAGCCCACCGATCGCAATAGTCTTCTAAAAGCAGACAGTTGTCACCCGCTCCCACTAAAGAACAGTTTACCATATAGCCAGCTGTGCAGGATAAAACGCATTTGTAAAAACCCACATGATTTTACCATGCACATGCATACAATGGTTAACAAATTTAGGGATCGGGGTTATACTGAAAAGCAACTTCACACTGCTGTGGATAGAATAATCCACAAACCCAGGGCCGACCTCTTAAAGGAGGTCCTGAAAGACAATACTTCAACACCACTTTTTATCACCAAATATTCCAGAGCTGCTGAACTCTTCAAACCTATTTTACAAAAACATTGGCATTTACTCCAGTCAGATCCAGCGCTCCAAACTGTCTTTTCGACTCCCCCCAGAGTGGTTTTCTCAAGAGGTAGAAATTTAAGGGACTCTTTGGTTCATTCTGACCTCCCCCCTCCAGTCAAAAGCCTGCAACAGACCCTAAGTCCAATCCCAGATGGGAACTACAAATGTGGTGCATGTGCACAATGCAATAGTACCTTTAAATGTACTACATTCCAGCATCCCCATTCGAGTAAAAAGATCCCCATTAAGGGTATTATCTCCTGCAATACTAAGGGCGTAATTTATGTAATTTACTGCCCATGTGGCAAATACTATGTGGGCAAGACCATGCGCGCTCTTAAAAATCAAACCTCGGTTCGAACTGAAGCGGTGAATTTGAGCAGTTCCAGATCTATGTTTTTTATTCAGATGGGTCCCAGGGACATTTTGTGTGAAGTCTCAGCTCCTCTCCCCCCTCCCCCCCCCCCTCCCTCTGTAACTTGATACTCTCTCTCTCTCTCTCTCTCTCTCTCTCTCCCTCTCCCTCTCCCTCTCCCTCTCCCTCTCTCTCTCTCTCACTGCACATGCGCAGATCCTGTTCGTACTGGACGGTGAGTGAGTGAGTGAGTGAGTGAGGACAAGGCATGGGACAGACAAGACCATACATTGGAAGCGGCTAGTCACCGCTTCAAAAAGCGCATAGCAGAGCACCGCAGCTCCATCAGGTGCCAAAAGTTAATATATCCTGTTGCTGAGCACTTTCTGGAGGCTGACCATCCTATTTCTGCTCTCCGCTACATAGGTATTGAGAAGGTACCTGTCCCTAGAAGAGGAGGCGATCTGGACAACACATTACTCAAGAGAGAAAGAAGCCTTTTGGATAAATTTTTTGAATACTTTAATCCCAAATGGCCATGTTGATTTTGATTTGAGACCTTTTCTTTGAGAGTGAGTAGAGCTAAAATGTCCATCATTGGTCATTCCAACCAGGACTTATCTCCCTCTACTCCCTTTCCCTAAACCCGGTTTCTTTGCAAACTCTAGGCTTGAATTATATACATTTTCTATAGAAAAATATTATTGCGAATAGTCTTAAAAAATTGTTTTTCTATGTTTCCTCAAGTTGTTTTCACTCCTGTTTCTAAGTTATCTATGTATGTATTAATACTGTCCTATTTTCCACAGACCAATACGAGTCAAACAGACAGATGAAACAGGTTGATGTTCCTTTATCTAGTGTAGTCTCCCAGTCATGAGTTCTTCACAAAATGAGTCCTGTTGATTGCCCCCTCCTACTGGAGAGTTTTTTGATACTGTGTCTTTTACTGTTGTATTTTTACTCTATTCTATCGTGTATGTATGTATATTTATACATCTCTCAGAGTGTTCTAGAATGGTTTTCCATATACAAATATTGTCGTTGTTTTTTAATATTTACAAATGAATAATGAAATGAACAGATGGACAAGTCACTTGGGCACACAAGCAGGTTTTCAGTCACTTGCCAGTGATGAGCAATTACCCACCCCACCCATGTTGATGGGGAGATTGAGGAAACCTCCTTGAGATGACTCCACCTTTGTTCCCAGCCCCTATAAAAGTGTTGTTTGTTCTGTCATTCTGTTAAACCCTGATGAAGACTGGCAACAGTCGAAACGTTGGTAAATAAATGATTTGCATCGTGGCTGAAGAGTGTGCAGCCTCTTTCCTCTCATTCATTGTTATCTGCGTGGTCAGCACCTCACTCACTTAGGTGTGCGCTCCTCCTTATGTGCTTTCTTAAGAGTGGTTCCCCTGACATCACAGTGACATCAGAGCATGATGTCAGAGCAACAAACCCATAGAACCACAGACAAACCCATAGAACCACAGACATCCCATAGAACCACTGTGTCAAGCGTGACAGAGATACGTGGACAAGATGTGCCGGTTTTCATAGTATACCGGTACTTGCGACCTGCGGTCGCATTTATGTTATCTTTCCTGTAACTTTGTCGCTCAGCACCTGCCCAAACTTGGGCAACATTAGATTTCTTAAGCAGGAAACAAGACCAGGAAATCTTGAACATGGCAAATAGTCTTAAGCCTCCGGTTAATTATCTGGTTTGGATCCATGTCACAATAGTTTGGACTGATGAAGCGCAGTGTCAAAATAAGCTTAGTTATGTTTGCTGTCTTCTTTCCTGATAAGAACATCCGTGAGCTCTGGTGTCCTTGCTTCTTCCTTGTTGTACAGTGAAGTTGCCCACAATGTTTTTATTGATCTGTTTGTCCATTAAGGGTGATTCATACTTAGTTGTGCACTGAAAATAGCTTGCAGATCAGCTATCATCAGAGTGTGTGTGTGTGTGTGTGTGTGTGTGTGTGCGTGTGTGCGTGCGTGCGTGCGTGCGTGCGTGCGTGCGCGTGCGTGCGTGTGTGTGTGCGTGTGTGTGCGTGTGCATTTGTGTGTAAAGTATATTTTTATGCCAACACATTCATACCTTTTCTCAAGTCCCATTTTGAACGCAAGTATTTCTTCAGAGTATTTCCATCTATAGATGACATGATCTACCCACCCCAAACAATGGACCCGAAGGGGCTTTGGAATAGAGGCACTAGCGTTGCAGACAAACACACTCATGTGATCTACCTGCACAGCCTTTGTGATCTACTGGTAGATCATGATCTACCTTTTGGGCACTCCTGCTGTAGAGAGAAAATGTTTCACTCCAAGTCAAAAAGTATTTTCACAAAAAGAAATAACAAATGGTACGCAAAATGATGTGGTGATGAAGTGTCAAATTAATATTGTAGTAGCCTTAAGATATTGAAGAGATGCCATTTTCCATGTAAAATGAGCCATGATGCCCATATCTCCTGTTTTGACAGCATGATGCACAACTACACCCCCTGGACATGACGCTAGTCAGGGACTTACCAGGGCCTATATCTCCTGTTGATGCATGGATCGGTATGTATGTAATGTACCATTTCCAAAAGGACAATGCAAAAAAGCTTACGGCTTGTTTCCATTGCGGCCATTAGTATTGCCATTCCGGATGAAATCATACAGTATACAATATAAACAGGGTGATCCCTGTACAGCCTGCGCAGGTGTTGGTGTTGCCACGCCTGCATGTTCATGATCTGCAGCTTGCCACAGCCTTTGCATTCTGACAGAGAGGAGAGGAGGGAAGCTGAGAGAGACAGTTAGTTATTATTTATTTAAACCATTGATTGTCGCTTCCTTTTTCACCACTAAAGTCAAGAAGAATATTGTTTACCTTTATTTTACCAGGAGGTCACATTGAGATCAGATTTCTGCTTTGCAAGAGAGACCTGACAAGGAAAGATGCAGATACAACTGGTAATATCAATCGTAATAATGTTTCAGTTAGTGATATTATTTAGTTTTTGGCTGCATTCCAGACACATCAGTATCATTCAGCTGATGACAGGAGTTAAGTTAACTGAACAGTCACAAGACTTGAGGCTCAGCGAAACCCAGAAAGCAAACACAGCTGAGGTGCAAAAGGCTCTGGTGTCTTGTCCTGAGACCCCTCCTCGCCTGGTGGGTCCACTTCACGTGGAGTTCGATTGGAACAGGACCATGGAGGCCGTGAGAGCAGAACTGAACTCTTCTCTGCTGGAGGGAGGACGATACAAACCACCAGACTGTATTTCGCCTCATAAGGTTTGTAGATTTAATGGACAGACGAAACAAGGGTATTGGCTTGTTCTCTGTGTAATCAATGCTGCAACAAACCTAATTACAGTTTTTCCCTCAATTGATTTGACACATTTCTCCAAAGTAAGATCCATGCTCTCAGAACAATTAACACAGTCATTGAAACAGACGTAGAAACAGATGTAATTTAGCCTTCTTCTTAATCTTTTTGGATTACAAACCCAAACCAAATATTGATGTAAAAATGACGGACACGTCAACTACTGAT
Source organism: Nannobrachium achirus (assembly GCF_963921795.1). Lineage (NCBI taxonomy): Eukaryota > Metazoa > Chordata > Actinopteri > Myctophiformes > Myctophidae > Nannobrachium > Nannobrachium achirus. The sequence goes on along the minus strand of NC_137826.1, from coordinate 40,668,150 downwards.
TACATAATCCAACAAGCCACACATTGTTGAAGAGCTTTTTTATGCTTTGATCCAAGTCAAACTGAGGAAATGATAAAGACATGGTGGTTAAACCTGCAGTTAAAGTTGGGGGAGGTGTATGGGATACAGACAAATGTAAATGAGAGATTGTTGTCTAATACAAATGTTTGCATATTTCAAACACTCTTTTGTTTATTCAATGGTAGGTGTTTGTTTAGAGCTGTGGTTTTCAAAGCAGATACAGTGAGTGGCATGCTAGGGTGCTGTGATGCACCAGGGCATGCCTCAGAATACTTTGATAATCTATCTATAAATGCGAGAAGTCTCTGCGTGTCTGTCTGCGTGTATGTAATCCGCGTATCTCGAGAACCGTTCGTCCCACCGGCTTCAGATTCGGCACGCGCGTTCTCCGCCGCGGCGCGGAGTGCAGTGCCGGGTCTCGACCCGACCCGACGCGCGTTTTTCCCGAACCGGCGCGAAACGTTCGGAATCTCCTTATGCGGGGTTGATTGTTGACATCAGGCTGTTCCGGAGGAAATCGGCGAAAGCTCTGACTCATTGTGACATCACTTCATAAAAGGCTCTGACATCACGTACGCCACATGAGTCAACAAAAAATCTCTGTGAGTGTGTATGTATTATGTATGTAATCCGCGTATCTCGAGAACCGTTCGTCCCACGGGCACGCGCGTTCTCCATATATGGGCATAAAAGGACATAACTGGACAGAGGCAAACAGATGGTCAAAGATCTCCATATATGGGCATAAAATGGACGCAGACAGACAGATACAGATATCTCCATATATGACACAGGCAAACAGATGTTCAAAACGGGTCCTATGACAACAGGTATAATGAGGTTTGCATTAAAGGGGGAACCGGCACTGTGTCTGCAACACAGTTGGAGGCACAGACAGATACTCCATATTGATCTCCATATATGGACATAAAATGGACGCCGACAGACAGACAGATACAGATATCTCCATATATGGGCATAAATGGACACAGGCAGACAGATGGTCAAAACGGGTCCTATGAAAACAGGTATAATGGGGTTTGCATTATCTCGAGAACCGTTCGTCCCACCGGCACGCGCGTTCTCCATATATGGGCATAAAATGAATGCCCCCATATATGGGCATAAAATGGATTGCAGACAGACAGATACAGATATCTCCATATATGGACATAAATGGACAGAGGCAAACAGATGGTCAAAGATCTCCATATATGGGCATAAAATGGACGCAGACAGACAGATACAGATATCTCCATATATGGGCATAAATGGACACAGGCAAACAGATGTTCAAAACGGGTCCTATGACAACAGGTATAATGAGGTTTGCATTAAAGGGGGAAACGGCACTGTGTCTGCAACACAGTTGGAGGCACAGACAGATACTCCATATATGGGCATAAAATGGATGCAGATAGACAGATATCTCCATATATGGGCATAAAATGGACCCAGAACTATAACTGCAGTGATCTCCATATATGGACATAAAATGGACGCCGACAGACAGACAGACAGATACAGATATCTCCATATATGGGCATAAATGGACACAGGCAGACAGATGGTCAAAACGGGTCCTATGAAAACAGGTATAATGGGGTTTGCATTAAAGGGCGGGGCATTCATTCCCTATTTACATTGTTCCGAGTTGGCCAGGTCGCCGCCCAGCTTCTAGTATTTGGAATTGATCAATATCACTTCATTTTAACCACTTAGTTAAACAGACCTCAGTTGAGTTCCTCTGTACTTGGTGTGTTCTTCTATCTACTCCAAATCTCTAAACCAAGAACAACAGATCTACATCACAACACGCGTACGCCATGTTGTGGGCTTGTGGATCTGTTGTTTTTGGTGAAAGTTCACCTCAGAATAGGGATGCTGGGGTTCAAGTGGTTACTTAGGTTATACTTCCTATAATGGAAACGGATATTGTCTCAAGTTCTCCTCCTGACATATTGTATCTTAAGGGGAAGGATTTTCATCATACGACCTAAATGTAAGGAGCTATTATTCAGGGGTGCCGTGAATGAAAAAGCTGTTGACAGGGCTTCCATGAGCAAAAAGGTTTGGAAACCACTGACTAACTACTTAGAGGATGCTAGGTAATGTTGAATTACTAAAGCTAAAACAATGTCTTGCATTGCAGCACCCTATTTGTCCTGTAACTGTATACACCTAAAGTACAAAATCATTGTCTGATCTTCCAGGCTGCCCCGCAGTAGCGCATTATTATCTCCTCTTTCAGAGTTTATGGTGTTTAGAGCACTGCAATGTTCTGCAGAAGTGAGCCGTCCAGAAGTATATTTTGATGCCAACACATTCATACTTTTTCCTCAAGTGCCATTTTGAATGCAGGAATTTCCTCAGAGTATTTCCATCTATAGATCAAGGCCTTTATTGATCCTTAGGGAAATTCTGTTTTTGAGCACTGCAGAAAGGCTGAAACAAAGATAGCCTACAGATCAGAGTAAAGAACAAGTAAAATAGAAAGTAGTAACATTAGCAAACGAGTAATATAAAAGACAGTATAAAGTTTACATCCGACCTGGCCCAGCAAGCATGGTCAGGACCTGGACCAATCAGTGACGTCTTGATTGGGGCTGGAATATCACCTGATTTCAACCAACATAAATCCTGCCCACGAACGGACGTCCTGGATTAATCGGAGAGGGTCCGATCGAGGCCAGATAAATATCATAATTAGACAGATATGTCCCAGAATATAACTGTATATGCTCATATTCCATATAACATTACAAACAATCACAATAATCCTGTCAAACAAAAAAGTCTGTATGACGTCCTCGTAATGAAGTCAAGATCATCCCCATATGGGCTGTGATCTGTCGTAGTTCTGAACATCACCGGAGAATGTTATCATAACGTCATCATGACGTCATTTGGCTCGCAGGAGGCCCTCAGCACCGTCTGGTCAGGTGTCCATAGTTGTTGCGACTGAAGGTCGCAGTTTACTATGAGAAATGGCACATCATGTCTCGTCTGTGTCCGTGTAGGTTTTTTTGAAGCTCTGACATCATGCTCTGCCATCACTGTGATCTCAAGGGAACCAAATCCCTTTTATGCCCATATATGGAGATCCTTGTGATGCCAGGCGAACCAAATCCCTTTTATGCCCATATATGGAGATCCCTGATGTAATCGAAATTAAGCCCATATCTGTGAATATCTATGGGTACCAGGAGTATCCATGGGCAACTGGTCCGATATACATCACTGGCAGATGGCAGCTTTATGCCCTTAGGCGTCTTTCTGGTGTATGTGTGCGTGTGTGCGTGCGTGCACGTGTGCGTATGCAAGTATGAGTTTGTCTGATTGTCTCTCTGTCTGTCCAGGAACAATCTTGGAAACCTCTGAACCAATCAACCCTCTATTTTCATCCATGTCTTACCCCTTATTAACTCCTTTGCCATTTTTTACTATTTTGACAAACATTTTTAAATAGTTCAAATAGCTGATCTACAAGCTCACAACGTGTCAATGTATATTGGCTATTTGAAGTATTTTCAAATGTTTTTCAAAATTGTGCATGGTGCCAGTAGACAGTAACTGAATGTGTTTCACATATTGTGAACCATTTTACTTTTGAAACTTTGGGCTGCGTGCACAAGACATTTAGTAGTAGTTTGCAGTAGCAGCCTACAGTAGTAGTAGTAGTAGCCTACAATAATGTAACATTAAAGATATATATTTCTTTCTGTTAGGTGGCAATCATCATTCCATTCCGCAAACGAGATCAGCACCTAATACAATGGCTTCACTACCTCCATCCCATTCTACAGCGGCAACAGTTGGACTATGGAGTGTACGTGATTAACCAGGACGGTGAGGGGACATTCAATAGGGCCAAACTGATGAATGTAGGGTTTTTCAGGGCAATGAAGGAGTACAGTTATACCTGCTTTGTCTTCTCTGATGTGGACTTAATCCCTATTAATGACCGTAACATCTATAGCTGCTTTGGTAACCCCAGACACCTGTCTGTGGCCATTGACAAATTCGACTTCAAGTTGCCCTCCCAAGTCAACTTTGGAGGGGTTGTGTCCTTGTCGCTAGAGCAGTTCGTGATCATTAATGGCTACCCAAATAACTACTGGGGCTGGGGCGGTGAGGATGATGATCTCTACCAGAGAAGCGTCGCCAAATTCAAAAGCATCTCTCGGCCTGACATGGTGACTGGGAGGTTCAAAATGATCAAGCATGAAGGAGACTTGCATAACGAGCCTAATGCCCAAAGGTTTGACATGATCGCTAGAACATCGTTGACCATGGAAGAGGATGGGATCAACACCCTCACATACACCATCAACAAGGTTGAGAAGGACATGCTCTACACATTTATCACTGTGGATGTTGGCAGTCCAAATTAGGAACTGAAAACTGAAACTTTTTTCTGTTCTTTTTGATAGATATAATTAACCATTTATCACAGTTTTACACTTTGTCGGATATTACTTGTTAACATACTTACTTATACGTTGTAATGCGTGAAAATAGCATGAAAATAGACAAATCTTCAAGCTCACAATGTGTCACATCCCTGACTCCTAGAGGGAAGTCAGGTTGAAAGTCGTTAACTTGACTATATTTACAATCCGTAATCATGTTATATACAGACATACAGTCTAGTTTCCAACTATGGGGCATAGCAGTGGGTATGGTTTTCTGGTAGCACAAAAAAATAGGCATTTTTTTTCCCGTAGAGATTTACAAATGTATAGGCCTATCAATTATTTTAAGCCTAGAATCAAGCCATCCAGGATCCTGGTGAATCATGACCATAAAACCTTTGATTCTGTGAAAAATCCAAGTGAATATTTAATTATATGATAGACTTTGCTTAGTGATTTTCAATTTTGTTCACAGAATCAAAGGTTTTATTGTCACGAAAGTTCCCAGCTGGCCAGCTTCCTCCATTGTCGTCATTCATTGTCATTGCATGTGTACGAACATTCGCAGCCTTTGTCCTATGATAAAGGATGCTGATGTTTAATAATGCCTTGAGTTAATAATGTTTGTTTAGGGCCAGACTGGATGGGAACACTAATCAGGGTGGGAATGTAAATGACAGCATCGTCTGTCCAAATTGACATAAACATAATAAAGTTGTTAGAGCAGGCTGCCAGAGTGCGGCAACCAAGGTTATTATGGTTAATGAAAACTAACGAAATAACGAAAACTAAAATTTAAATAACATTAACTGAACTAAATAAAAACTATAAGAAAAGAAAAATTATAACTAACTGAAAACGTATTGTGTTTACAAAATTAACAAAACAAACTGAAATTATAGACAAAATGCCCTTAGTTTTAGTTTTTCTCAACAGAATATATATTTTGTCCAAAGGTTCCAGGTTCGATTCCCGGCTCCTCCTGGCTACATGTCGAAGTGGCCTTGAAACGCTGAAACCCTAACTGCTCCTGATGAGCAGGTTGGTGGCTTGCATGGTGTCCTCCGCCATTGTTGTGTGAGTGTGTAAAACGTGAAATACAATGTCAAGCGCTTTGGAGGAAAGTGCTATATAAAAAATGCTGTCCATTGACCTAAGACAGGCAGCCTCTGTAGATAGCTTTCAAGCACAGCTCAAGACCTATTTCTTCACTCTTGCTTTTAGTAGATTTTTAAATCTCTGTGCTGTTAATCATGTCCTCACTGTTTTGCCTCTTTCATTATCATTCTAATGTTGTTTTGAAATTGATTTGTTGTTTGTTGTTTGAGCCTTTGTAGCTCCCTATAGGTTTACGGTTTGATCTTTTGTAGATACTGTAGCTATAGGCCTGATTCACTGTCTTTTTAAAATGTTTTAATGTTGTTTTATGTTTTTACTTTTCTTTTCTTTCTGCTTTATTGTTAATGATTCATACTTTTTCTGTAAAGTACTTAATGTTTCTCTGTAAAGCACTTTGTGCTACATTTCATGTCATGAAAGGTGCAAATAAAGTTTATTATTATTATTATTTTTATCATCATCATCATTTAGTACATTTACCATTGATAATGTAATCAGGCATGACATGGTAAATGTCATGGTAAACCATATCCATCCTTGTTTAAGCTTATATTTGGAAACTCACCCACAATCAATTACAAGATACATAAAAGTTTCCCAAAGTCTTGGTTATTACATGGCATGGACATAAAGTTATGTTAGTGTAGCCTAATTGCACATTATTTGATCCAGATGGTATACATGGCTGTAGATAGGCTATATATTCTGGGCAATAAATGCCACGAAACCGGCTCTGCTGGGAAAATGCACAAATGTAGTTTATGAGTCTCATTTCCTCTCTCACTCTGAGTACTGACACGAGTTGATACTGTGTACATACAGCAGGGTTTCCCAAAGTGGGTGCCGTGATGCCAGTCCAGGGGTGCCGCAGAATCATTTGATAACATTTGGAATTCATCAATACCACTACATCAATATATCACTTCACTATGATTAGTTAAAACAGTCCTGATTTGCACTGTAGTTGTTATTTTTCCATCTACGGCCAATTCTCTTCACCAAAAAATAGCAGATCTACAAGCTCAAGTGTCACAACATGTCACAACGTGATGCTTGTAGATTGGTTATTTTTGGTGAACCTTCACCCCAGAACAGGGATGCAGGGGTTCAAGTGATTAAACGTCAAATATACAATTATTTTCAGTCAGTTCTGATGGAAACAGATATTTCTCTGTGGTAAGATGTGCATATTTACACTGCAAATAGGTAAGATTCTAAAAATGAACTGTGTAATTCAAGGGTGCCATGGATGAAAAAATTATTTACAGGGGTGCCCTGAGTCAAAAAGGTTTGAAAACCCCTGACGTTCAACACAGTTGATTTTGACAGCTTTTGATGTAGTTTCATCATGGTCATGGTCTAATGAATAACATTAAATTTAGTTTTAGTCACATTTTAGTCATCTGAAATGTTTTAGTTTTTGTCTGGTTTTAGTCATAGTTTGTCTGGTTTTAGTCATAGTTTACTGAATCTACAGTTGATTTTGCTGACAAGAATGTATTCTGTCGATGCCTTGATGGGTGATTTTACAACTGGTTGCATTCTGAAAATAGCCGATCTAGAGTTTGTAGATCTGCTATTTTCAGAGCACAACACCCGAGCGCAAGCAAACATAAAATTACTTATCTTTTAGTTCTACTGGATTTCTTCTCCACTAGTCCCTACTCCCTCCCTAACATTTCATATTTTATTATTTGTTTTATATTTGTTGACGAAATTTACAGTATATTTAATGTTAATTTTAGTCATCATGGCTTAGTTTTTATTCAGTTTTCATCATTGAAAAAAGCTGTCGATGAAAATATGTCGTCATTGTTTTAGTCGACGAAATCAACACAAACGTAGCCTACAGTAGGTACACACACACACTATACGTACGGTACATGCACGTGCACGCACCATCAGCCTGATGGTGCGTCAGGATCTGGAGGCTGGCCCTTTTGATGGAACTGACTCTTATACGATCCCGCAGTTACTTGAAATATTATTTGTTCCCCTTTACTCCCACCACCTGCTCCCACCCATCTCATTTATGCACAGAGTTGATTGCGACCGTAGGTCGCATTTACTACCAAAACCTCCACCGGCTGTCCGTGGGTCAGTCAGTCAGTCACACTTTTGCCCTGCTCATATCTCCACAACCGTTGCCCCCATCCATGCCAAATGTTGCACACACACTCCTTGACTGCCAAACTACAACCTCCAAGGACCCCCGGAGCCCCAGGGACCCCCAGGTCCCTGGGGGACCCCCAGATGTAAAAAATGACCAAATGTGCTCACACGTCACACGTCACACTTTTTCCCTGCTTATATCTCTGCACCCGTTGACCCGATCCATGCCAGATTTTACACACACACACACACTCCTTGCCTGCCAAACTACAACCTCCAAGGACCCCCCCCAGCCCCAGGGGGGACCCCCAGATGAAAAAAATGACCAAATGTGCAAAAATGACCAAATGACCACCCCAACGGGGAATTCCCGGGGACCACCGACTCCTGGTGCTCCAGAACGGATGCAAAAGTGGTGGCGCCCCCAGTGGAGGACCCCCTGCCACTGCAGCGCACATAAAATGCCGTAACTCGGGCTAGGAGCGTCCGGGAGAGCCGGGGCCGGTACCTATTCGTCCGCCAAGGCAACGCGGAGACCCCACCCCTCATTTCTCACATGGCCCTATTCTAGCGCCACCTTCAGGCCGATTTTTAAAACACATTTTTGGACACTGCTCCTACAGTTTTGGCCCTAAAATCACGAATATCACTACACAGCATGTCTACACTCATGTCATCAACATGGATCAGGAAGATTTTGGAAAAACACATTTTTGCCCTATTTGTGGAGATAAGCCACCTACGGTCGCTTATCTCCCGATTAGGGAGTCTTACTGGTGTGAATATTAACAAGATCAACTTGCTTCTTATGCCACGTCTTATCATACTTGAGTGAAGACGGAGGAGCACAATGTTTAATTGTGCCCTCTATAAGAAGTAGGGTCCCGCCTCACCTCGCCTGATACTAGGGTTCTGTAGTGCAGTGGTTCTCAAACTTTTCAGGCCGCGACCCCCCAAATAATCATATTTTAACTGGGGACCCCTCCACCCTGATGAGCACTGAGATTTGAGGCATTACATTTTGTATAACACACACGCCTCGCAAAACGTGAGGCGTTGTGAGCATGTAGATCTATTTTCACAATTTCTGCCTCTTTAATTTGTCATTTTAGAGGTATTAAAGTCCTTAGATTATCACTATAAATGTGCAGATACCCTCTACACTTAAAACTTTGTTGGTTTGTTTACTGTTGAGTGAGAAATCAATGTTGCACATTAAGTTAATCATCTGGGGGTCCTGACCCACAGGTTGTGAACCACTGCTGTAGTGTGTCTGCATGTGCCAGGTCAAGTTGGGAATCTGGACTATTTGAGTCATTCATTAAAATATCACAAGCTTTAGTTCCTTTTAAAATACTGTTATTTGTTTATTAAGACAACTGTGTTCTTATCCATAAAACAATGGATGACAATTATCCATAAATGAGGAAGACGCAACTCGCAGTTTCATCTCAAAAGCCCACTGTTAAAATAAAGACATTACAGTGTCAGTTTTGTTGAACCTGTACACACAAAATTACTTTTGTGTTACAACAGCATTGATTATGCAGTTTGTGCATTTCTGATGATTTCAAATCACACATTAGAATGGAATAAATTAGGATTTATTGGACAACATAGGGTTATTTGTTAAAATGAAAGAGATCCTGCACTGTCGAGTCGAGATTTTCTGTATTTTGTCTGGCGACTTACTACAGGAGAGATAGTGCTTGCAACTTTGCATGGCTATGAATGCTCGCTGAAGCCATAAATTGAAGAGAACACAATGACTAGCCTGAATTATACCTCATCATACAAGAGTATCTTGCCACACAATCTCTCCTTCGTACGGCAGGACTCATCAATCACAGAACCAGACCATGATGGAGTGAAAATGACAGTCAAAATGGACTTATTGACCCCAATTACTTGTCATTAGTCAGCTCTTGAATAGTTCAATCACATGTCTAGGTCACTGCAAACTGTGCAAAGCAGCTGCAAAGTAACGGAGTACTTTACCAGTCCTGGCAACTTTCTACTGTAATATGAACACTTTGCCTCAATGTCTTCCCTTTGTCAAAGATACGAGCAGGAAAGGAATATGGTGATGAAATCAATAATCCACATTTTGATTAATTAAATTGACCCTTTTGGAAGGTAAACACAGACAAGGTTGTAACATTAATTGTGGGTGTGTTTCATCTACAGTAGGTGTTAACTGTAGAGAAGCTGTGCATGCTGACACACAGTAACACCTTGCATGTTTTGGAAGCTCTACCAGAGTGATGAGTCACTAAAGGTTGTGGACAGTTCCAAAAGAAGTCAAATTAAAGGTTTGTTTAAATCGTGTGTCCTGACAGTTTAATCACTGCATGTAACCATGCATTAAAACTGAAATAAAGCAGCAATGCACACATGAGCGAGTTTGATAAAGAAGCCAGTCTTCATTTCATGGGGTTCCAAAACAATGTTACGGTAAGCTGGAGGCAATATGAAGAATATCGATCGTGTGGAACTATTGAGTAGCAGAATCTACCTGATCTCATCAGTTCCAATAGTAACCCTGAGAAGGCCATGAGGGTGGGTAAAAAGAGACTATAGTAGACGGTTTGACGCTATAAATAAAACAGCTACTCTGATGGTCTCATTTTTTTGAATATCCGGTTTGCAACCATTGCTCCGGCACATGACAAACACCTGATACACCTACCCACATTCCATTTTTTTTATAAGGCACAGGAGCACAAATGACATCAAATTCAATGTCAGTAACATGAAACCTATTGATAAAAAAACAAAAAACAAACACAAATCTACATTTAAGGCACATCAGTCTACAATACAAAACAGAAAACACTTGAAATGGCATAAGCTTGGAGTCACATCTCTCATGCATTTATGACACGAAACACAAGAAATGGTGGAGGAACACGCTCGTCTCTCGGTAAAGGTAGTCCTGTGCAGGCTACCAAGCATTCACAAAGACAAGCTCATTTAAACATAAGATAAAAACTTACAATAGAATACTGAATTGTACACATTTATATGACGTCTAGTGTTTCTGCACGTCGGTCTCAAACGACTATAATCCATAATGTATGAACGGATGACATAAATCTTTAGAGGGTTTCGTTTTTACAAGTGACAATCTTGCAAAATCGGAAATCAGTAAATTCATCCGGTAATCTAGTTTAGTTAGGTTAAATTTGGGGATTTACTTTTCAAGGTAAGAATAAAGAAAATCAGGTTAATTCAACAACACTTGCAATGGATATGTGACTTTAAACGCGCAGTTGTGCAGATTTGCAATACATTTAACCACTTAAGCCCTTTATATTTTGCAGAAACTGTGTCTAGGGCTGATTGCGACAGATATAAGACATGACACTTGTAGCAGAGAGAATGGATGCATCTCCCAAGGCACCAGTCAGCAGTAATTGTATTCAACTCATGACTCAATATCCCTTAAAACTACAAAAAACACTGGCATAAAATTCAAAATTCATTCACACGCCCATTTTCAGCACTAGGTCCTGAAGTAGTGTTAGATGCCTGGCACATATACATAGTGTTCATAACACATAACAAAAAAATTAAATAAAATAAAAAAAAGTCTTGAGGAGAAAACCTGTGGTGTAGCAGGAACTGCAACCTAGTGTGATAGCCTTTGTGAACAACCTAACTTTATGGTCGTTTGAGGCACGGTGTCATTAAGGATGGTTGAGAAGTCTTTCCACAGCACGCCATAAACATGTGTATTCCTGTGCATCGTGTGTTTCTTTTCGCCAGGTCAAAACAAAACAAAACAAAAGTCTCAAGCATAAAGTGGATGCCTGTCTTGATAGCAAAAAGCAATAAGTCACAACATCCAGAGTCTCTCTCTCTCTCGTCTCTCCGTTTCACTCAGTGGGGCTGGCTCAGACTTCTTCAAAGAAGGCCATCTGAGACATGTAGGCAGAGTTCCGCTGTAAACAGAGACAGAAGACGGTATCAGTGGATTAGCTGTTTGAAAGAGGGAGACACAGTGGGAAGAGCTGCAGGGACGAGGTGTCGCAGGTCCTGGTTGGTTGGTTGAAGCTAAACTGAATGGAGGATCACTGGTCCGAGAAATCCTGGCACAGCTCAACGACAGGGATGAAAACATAGGGGAGCACAAAACGAGATCACAAAGGCAGCGCAGTGCATTCTGTACTATTATTATGTTGCAGAAGATTTAGAGAATCTGCATAATAAATACAGAATATAGTTTATATTAATATCCATTATACTTCTTTACCACGCTATACTATCTGTAAACACAATAACTGCTGTGCAGTATTAAATATAATAGCAATACAAAAAAATGTATTACAAACTAAACTGTAGTTTTTTTTTATACCACAACCCTATAATATGAGGTAAATGATTTGGCGACCTGAGCTAAATCATCTCCTGTGTGCCTCAGCCTACTTAAAGACCGGCTGACACGCCCAGAAGTTTAACATTATGATACAGTAGGTCACGTGGTCTTTCTCCAAACAGTCTGAAAAGGAGGCGGGCCGTATCCGTTAGTAGTGAATGTATACTTCGTCCGTTGTGCGGTGCCGCGCACAACGTGACGCGTTGTTGTTAGCTTCTAGCGCCGCACCGGACGGCTATTTTCGAGAGCTACACAGGCTACACAGTACACACAGAGTGTATGAGCCGCGGACTTCAGTGCATGCTCCGGTGTGCGTTCCATTACAGCAGGAGATGGCTGCTGGGCTCAGAGCTGGGGAGGAGGAGAACGTTGGACCCTCGTACTAATCTCTGACACCTTTTTGGTAGAAGACTTGTACTTATACGCCTTTAGGGTGGATTCTATAGCAGATTCTATAATATTTTTACCCCTAGAACTGCTTGTTTTAAAATTTGTTTTATGAAGTCGCATTTGTTCTCCTCCTTGCACGGTTATGTTGGGTTAGTTTCTCAAGATAATGCCCAGTGCTCAACTCCGCCCCCTCCCCCCATATTAGCCAATCAAATTAATGTATTGCAGTTACTGTAGAGAAAGTACTACTTTCAGTACAGTAACTACAATAAATTAATTTGATTGGGTAATTTAACATGGGGGTACATGACATCATTAAAAAATTATGCTAATTTGATAGCCTTAATTAGCTGTTTTGGCCGTGTCAGCAGGTCTTTAACTAGCTGCTGCTTGTGTGTGTCTCTGTGTCGTCTTGTCTCCTGTTGTTGCTACACTCGCTCAGTGTTACAAGGCGGACCTTTGTGTGTGTGCGTGTCTGAGAGAGAGAGGAGTCAAGGTGACCTCTTCACGTTGGTTACCGTTTCTTGATAAAGAATATATAGCTTATTTTTGTGGTAGCCAATTGGTGACCCCAATGGCAACTCCCCGCGACCCCGTTTTGGGTCGGGACCCATAGTTTGCGAATCACTGCTGTAGAACTTATGTTATACAACATTATAAGGTTCTGCATGGGTCCTTAGCTAAAGTCAGCACCACTATTATGGCTTATTCCAATGTGTATATAAATAATATTATGTAATCAAACAGTAGGCCTAAATTATGGAAGTACACAAACGTAGGTACAATAGAAGCCGATATTTCTAACACAGAGTAAAAGTACTATGTGGACAAGGTGAAAACTGTGACAAGCTTCTGCTGAATTTGGGGCTCAACATATCTGAAGAAATAAATAATAGAACTGGGAACAGCCTCCAGACATGAGTGTGGGGTGAACTTACATTGCTGTGAGGCGCATAGAGGGGTTCAGGGACATATCCCCGGGCATCTCCGCGGAGACTGTAGAGCGAGGCCTGCTGCTGCTGCTGCTCCTCCAACTTCAGAGACTCTATCTCTGTCTTCAGCTCCTTCAACTGGTCCTGCAGATGTTTACTCTTCTCCATGTACTCCAGCCTAGGGCAGCCAAAGGAAGGGAGGGAGGGAAGGAAGGTAGGTAAGCAGGGAAAAATAAAAAAATCACACCCAATGTGAAGTGAGCGGTGGTCGTGCTTGCATAACGTCTTCAGACTAGGATTTGAGTCTAGGATGTACAGGCTATGCTACACACACACACACACACACGTTTTGCTATGGCAAAACGCTGAGGAAAAAGGCTACAGACACACGCACAGCCACTCTATGGAGCGGTTTACCACCGCTCAAAAATAAAGAAAATTAGAACAAATCCAGCGACAGGGGTGGAATGGAATTTTAAGGTGAAATCGAATACAGAGAAACATTCGTATTAAAGCAATGAGGAGAAGGGAGGGGAGGAAGGCAAGGATGAACATAAGGGACAATTTTGAGCAGAGAAAAAAAGGAGACGTAAGAAAGGAGATGCGTGACATCAATGGGTAAAGCAACGTAATAAAGGAAAGACAGGTCTGGTCTAACCTCTCTCTCTCTATCTCCATGGACAGCCTCTTCATGTCAGAGTCCTTGAAGTCCATGCGCATGGACGCAGACTCGTAGGCAAAGTCTCCCGCATCGGGGGGAGGAGGGGGCGAGGAGTAGGCCGCTATGAGCTGAAACACAGCCCAGGGAGAAGATAAGTCAGCCGGCTGGGTTGTTAGAGCGTGTCATCACGCCAGCTCTGGTCTCCTAACTGTCCCTAAAGTCAGGTCCAGGGACCACCATGGTTTCTTGAGGGGTTTCTAAACTGGACCCTTAGAGCAGGGGTCTTGAATGTTTTCAGGCCAGGGTCCCCCAAACTGATGGGGAGATTAGATTGAGCAGGGACCGGGGTGGGGGTACAACATTTATTGTATATCGTCACTGTCGGGCATCTGCTATTTTCACTAGTTTTGTCTTGAGAAAGTCCTGAACGTTCTACCATTTTCATTGTGGATAGGTGGGGTTTATATGTTTTTAATGTGGGTGTCTGGTGGCCACACTTTGTACAATATTTGCATTTTTTGTTTTTATGTGAAGCGTATTTAGTTATTCATTTGGTATGAAATGTGCTATACAATCTTTAAAACACTGTTTGGCTTATAACAGCTAAAAAGGAAGTGCCATCAGAATCACACCACACAATGAACACACAAAAGTATGTCTACAAAATCTGCACAGCGCAATATGAGCTTTTCATATAATGGAGCATCCAGCGGTCAGGAGTACCGGATATGTACCGGATATGTGGTCTTGGTGATCTCCAGGAGCTTCTGTTTGGCTCTACGCTCTGCGTCCTTGGCCTCTGTAAGGTCCTGCTTCAGGTGGTCTGCCTCCTTGGTCCTGGAGACAAAAAGAGAGAACACAGCCATTGAAAGGTTAACTACAGGTAGGGCTGTCACGATTATGACATTTTACATGACGATTATTTGTCACTCAAACAATTGCGATTAACGATTTAATTGTGTTTTTGTCGTTGACAATTACATTTCTGCTTTTAAGTTGCACATGGTAGATATGACACATAATTACTGACATATTTGACAACGTTATACTTAAAAAAGAACATTGATAGTGGAAATAGACGATCTCCAAGCTCACAACGCGTCACATTGTGAGCTTGTAGATCTGGAAAAAGAACATTGATAGTGGAAATAGCCGATCTAAAAGCTCACAACGCGTCGTGATGCGACGCGTTGTGAGCTTGTAGATCTGCTATTTCCACTATTTTTGACCTTTTATTTAAATATATGAACATTTTTCAACATGGAAACGATTATGACGATTATGAAAAATAATCACGATTATGTCCAAAAATCACGATTAGACGATTATGTAATAATTGTGACAGCCCTAACTACAGGCACAGATGAGTTGTATTAGAACTGATGTTATCTGTGGTTTGTTTACACAACACATTTTGAGAGACGTCATCTGTTGCGTATACTGCATGCAAAGTATGGCCACTCAACTGATACTGATGGCCCTGGCCACACGATTTGTATATTTTGCATTATAAATAGAATTGATTATTATTATAACCAACAGGCAGACACAACGTGTTCTTTCTCCACAGATAGTAACTCATTTAGAAAGCACAACAAACATATGAAGCTGTGCTGCCCAGCCGTTATACCCAGGCAAAGAGCTCGGCAGAGCGGACACAGGGGATTACCGCTTGACTAGCCACACACACCAGACACCACTTGAAATGGACAGAAACAAGTTGCTGTACGGAGGTCGGAGGTATAATATAAAAGTTGTAAACTACTGTAGCATTTGTAGATAGACAACTAAACAACATAATCTGTCACATTATTTTGGGAGCAGGGACAGGCCTGGTACTGCTGCCAGCATCTCTGAGGGCAGCTGGGAGCAGACGGGCATGGGGAGAAATTGAGAAAAAGCACATTGTGGCACTATCGAAGGTTGTAAACAAAAACCTATAAAGTTTGCCAATACCGTACCTCACGCACAGCTGATTACTACTAGCCTCGCAAGCCATCCCGAGCTACGTCATCACCAATGTGCTTGGAGAGTCTGGCTGTTGCGAGGCCAGATTACTACTACCTATTTAAAGACCCTGTTTTTTGTTTGGTTAATTTCCTTTTGAAGTTTAACCTTGAAAAGGGTTAAGGTTCTAATCATTAACCACACCATTGTAATAATGTAATGATTTAAACAGCACAGAGGGAATTTTAAATGACGAGACAGCATGTACTAGATCTCCTGTCTCTCTCCCATCTTGAATCTTTTAAGGTAGTTTATTGTGTTTCTTGTCTCTTATTGTTGTCTTTTTGACATTTTCTGTTAACTATTTTGGTCAACTCTGTTTTGTTAAACGTGCCCTATAAATAAAGTTCGATTGGATTGGACAGGCAAAAGACTCCACGACACGCAGCTCTAAGTGCTTTCGCGTTCAATCCCTGTGCAAACAACACGTCTATTTGTTCCTTGGAGCCGAGCCCAACCTCCTCTCCGACTGCTCCACCAGCTTGACAGCCAGCTGCTCTGCCTCCCTCATCTTCTGCTCCATCAGCCTCTTCTCCTCCTTGGTCTTCATGGCGGTGACCTCCAGCCTCTGTCTCTCCTGCTCCGAGTCGGCTGCCTTGTGCGCCAGCAGTTTAGCCTCCTCCTCGGCAATCTGGGCCTTCTCCGCCAGGAGGTCTGCCGTCTCCTCCGACCGCAGCTAGAGAGGAGAGGAGAGATGGGAACGTTCAACCAGGCTGTCACAAGAGGGGGGAAAGTGGGACTGAGTTACCAGGGCCCAAGGTGGAGGGGGCCTTAATTATTTTATACTTTAGCTATTGAAAAATAGCAGATACACAAGCTCACAGCGTGGTACCAGGCAAGTGCCACGCTGCAAGCTTGTAGATCTGCTATTTTTGAAAAGTCGTGAAAATGTGTGCAAATCTTTGAATATATGCATTTCTATGCGAACATTTGTAACTCAAATTTTGCTTCTGCGGGGTCCCTGGAACGAAATATTTTGAGATGGGGGTCCGTGGCCAAATACATATAATTTTGGGGGTCCTTCACATGAAAAGGTTTGAGCACTATCTTATGATATCTTATGTTATCTTGAAATATTTTTACAATTTCGTCAACAAATAAAAGCCACACTAAAATGTTAGGGAGGGACTAGTGGAGAAGGGATGCAGTTGAACTAAGAGACAAGTAATTTTATGCTTGGTTACACTCAAGTTGTGCTCTGTGAACTTGTAGATTGGCTACTTTGCAACCAAGTGTAAAATCAACATCAAGGCCTGCCAAAATACATTTTTGTCAACAAAATCAACAGTAGATTTAACTAGACTAAAACTAAAACAGACGACTAAAATATGACTAAAACTGAATTATATTTTATTCAAAAGACTATAACTAAATCAAAATGTGATTTCAAAATCAACACTGTTTCACACTATAGCTCTCGTAATTAATTTCTCCCCGAGATAGTTCTATTTTATGTTATCTTGACATACATTGCCTAATAAGAACAGACTGTGGGAGCTAACCTTTGTGAATGTCAATGCAAGATTAGGAGTTAAGATTTCACAAAAACCACACCCATAAATGTCAGTAAATCAAATATAAAAAAAGCAAAGCTCCAGGCATTTTATCCCCATTTTATTGCTTTTTCGCTTGAGGCTCTTTGTTTTATAGGGGCAGTGTATCCATCTACTACTGTCTATCTATAAATCCACACATCTGTCTGTGTCTCTCTCTCTCTGGTTTTAATACATGTCGATAGTCTAGTTTTTTGGTCAAATTGACATTTCTGCCTAACTCAATGTAATCTATGCAAACCAGCTTTTAAAATCACCAAGCTTTTTTTCGAGCTTGGCAATTTTAAAAGCTGGTTTGCATAGAGATTACATATTGAGAATCACTGCTCTACACAGCGGTGTAAACAATACAAAGAATACAATTTGACTGTGTCCACACTCACCTCATGGTTAGACTAGGGTTGCAACGGTATGAGATTTTTAACACCGCAAATATCGTCCGTGTCAACACCGCGGTAATCGGTAACACCGTTTCAACCAACCGTCTTGTGAGCACTCAGTAGCAGCCAATGCTACCTCAAGCTACAACAACAACAACAACCATCCACCATATTAAAAATGCAGCTTTGTAAAAAAGCAACAACACTGTTAGTGTTACAACAGCCCAGCGTTTTCTTGTTTGGCTAATCGTTGTTTTTCCGCCTACTGCACGCTGTGACATTATAAAGCCACAACTAGTCTCCTGGAACGTGCCCTGCGAGTGGGGACGAGACATCATGCAGTCTGATGGGCTGTGCCTCGCCCCGTGGATGATCCGTTGATTCTGAATCTGTTCTCGACACTCCCACACAGGGAACAGCGCCCGGCCTCCCGCGATTGAGAACCGAATCCCATCGTTCATTTAAAAGAGCCGTTCAAAAGAGCGGAATCGTTGGCGAACATCACATCTCTACTGCGCTCCTCTGGGCAGGGCAGAGCAGAGCAGCGGATGCGTTTTTATTTATTTAAGGGGGTTATCGGTGTGCAAGTAAAGTACCCAGTATTGTGCTCGCTCACCGGTAACACCGGTAACACCGAGTACCGTTGCAACCCTAGGTTAGACCCTACTCCTTTTTGCCCCCACTTTTTTTTATTTGTATGACAGCGTGTGTTCGCTGCACGGTGTGGAAGGGATAAACGTCAACTGCAACTCCCTTTTCTTTGGTATTGATCAGCCCTCACTCAGGCCTGCAGCTGGTGCAAAACGTGGCTCCCTGCTCGCCTCCTTACTGGCACAAAAAAGTGAGAGCTTTTTTTTTTGCCTGATGAAGACGTAAAGTCGAAACGTTGCAGTTTCCTATAATAAAAGTACGTTTTTGGAGCATATAAACAGTGTGCGGGCGTTCTTCTCCATCCATTAACAAAAAAGCGAGAGCACATAACCCCAATTTCAGCTGCACTGCACTGGCTCCCTGTCTATTTTAGAATAGAATTTAAAGCTTCTTATTCACTTACAAATCTTTGCACGGTCTGGCCCTGCTACACATGTCTTGTGGAACCCTACACCCCCCACACGGAGCATTGAGGTCAGCCAACCAGTTGCTCTTACAGGCTCCACAACAGGCCTGCCGGGCTGAGAAGTAGGCTTTGGAACAGCCTGCCCTTCTTTAGTAGAAGTGCCAACACTATTGAGACTTTTAAATCCCTTCACACTTTTGTTCTTTAGCTTTTAATCACACTCAAAAGTTTATGTCTGGATCTGTTTTGTTGTATAGATGTGTAACATTGTGTCGCTGCATACATTATTGTTGATCCCAGTCACTCGGACTCTCCATTCCTCAAACACCAACCTTCTCCTTGTCCCGGACGGACACCAACCTCCGCACCATGGGCGACAGGGCCTTCAGCTATACAGCCCCAAGCCTGTGGAATGCTCTCCCAGAACACCTGAGAGCTCCTCAGTCCACCAATGTTTTTAAAAATGGACTAAAAACATTTCTTTTTAGCAAAGCATTTGCTTAATTATTCTAGTTGTTTTTTGTCTTTGCCCTGATTTTAGTCCCATGTAAATTTACTGATTGCCTTTATGTGCTGTTTTCTTTATGCATTTTTTTGCCTTTGTAGCACTTTGAGATTCGTAAGAATGTAAAGCGCATTATCAATAAAATGTATTGTGTTATTGTATTATGTTTTAGTTTTTTGTTGCACAGCACTTTGGTCAATCTCGATTGTTGTAAAGGTGCTTTTATAGTTTAGTTTGATTTGAACGTGTCTCCTCACCAGCGCCTCGTTGGCCAGCCGCGCCTCATCCTGCAGCTGGAACAGCCTTCTCTCCATCTCCTCCTTGGCTCGCTCTGCCTCCTCCCTCATCTGCTTCTCCCTCGCCAGGATCTGACGCTCCACCTGCAGGGGGCGTTTCAGAACGGGTACACATTATTGTGTATCATTATTTTATGCTTTAACTATTGAAAAATAGCAATAGTTGACTACAAGCTAGTCAGAGTAGATCTTTCAGGTCACATACATTGCATATCCTATTTTCACCTATCCCACCATAACGTTGTTTTCTTATCTTATTTTATCTTTTCCTCGTCTGACAGAGGGTGTTAGGACAGGCAATATTGATTGGTGTCTTTGTTAAATGTGTGCTTGTCAATCCCTTTAACACTGCAACAGTGATTAAGGTCTATTAAAAAAAATGTAGTTGAGTAGAGACTTGGAAAAGACATCTAGTCAGAATCGAACATTGATTGGACACTGCTATTACTGTAAGCGGTTGATGTTTATCCGTTCATCTACCGGTGTATGTTTTTTAACAGAGGCATTTCACCGTGGGACAAAATGGAAGATAGGAGAAAACATTTAAATGTTTTCAAAAAGCTGACCTTTTTACGTGCTTTCTCCTCCTTGGCCTGAGCCTTCATCTGCTGCACCTCAATAGAGTCCACCTTCCTCCTCCTCATGAACAGGTCGTGGTTCCCGATGCACAGCTGCAGAATCTAGTAGACATGATAGAATGCAGTGAGTGCATCGTGGGATCAATTCGTTTTTTGTCCTCTTTATTTTTAGTAGCCGCATCAAGCTCAATGGTTACGCAGGATGACTGTGAAGGACTTACCAGTTTATTGACCCGCAGTTGGGAAGAGTAGAATTTGAAGACATCTTTCTTCTTGTCCAGAGGTTTTATTGTAAACTGCAAGGTGAGAACGATACTGTTAAAACTCTTCCACTGCCATCGACGACTATGTTCGCCAAATCGTCCGAGGTCCATATATACTCTGTGCAACAGGCTGAGACTCCAGGTACCCTAACATTACTGGCCGGGTTTCCCAAAGCGGTTTTAGCCCATCGTAGCTCACGCATGGTCGTAGAGACCAGGCCCTGACCGTCATGTTCCTGTGTTTACATGGGTTCGGGCAGAGCGACTTTGAGACAACCCCATTGAGATAAACAGACAGCGAACATGACGGTCAGGGCTTGGACTCTACGACCATGCGTGAGCTACGATGGGCTAAAATCGCTTTGGGAAACCCGGCCATTGTCTTTTTGAGTATCCTTCTTTTTTAGGGTGGACTGAGAATGGTTATGATTAGATAAACCATTATAGATCCCTGGGCTTAAATTTAGACAGAGAGATTGCACCATATCCAAATATGACTTTCAGCAGCCACGTGATCAGTCAAAGTGACCTTCAAGCGAGCCATTGAAAGCCTAATTTCATTCTAAATGGCTCAGGATAAGAGTGTCAGCTAAAAGGATAAAATGTAGAATATGGAGATGCATCATGCAACCACAGTGGGTTTCAACATTCATTACATATAGCCTGGCCTGCACTCACCTCCTTCTCGCTGTAAGAGATATTGCGAATGCCGCTCCACGGAAATGACTTGTTGGGGCTGAGCTTGTTGTTGGGGCTGTAGATGTGGAGACCCTGGGCATCCACTCCCAGTAATAGGTCTGTATCCCTCTTGTTTTGCTGCTCAACATTATGGGCAACAAACAAAGAATGACCATCAGAAGTGTGACCACTTTAACCCATTTTGTGCATGTCATTATTATAGGCAAAAGTAGATTGTAGATTGTCTATTTTCAAAATAATTGGTGAAAATGTTTGAAAAAAAATTAAAATAATAAGGCTTAAGTGGTTAACTGATTGTGCCACTTCTTCAGTTCACTCACAGTGATGGCAAAGTAGCTGACCCCATACATCTCCAGGTCCTGAGCAATCTTCAGGTAATCCATCTCTGCCTCATCCCTGTATTGGGGGAGGGGCAGTGATCAAGGATATATCGCGCACACTCAGCCACTCACAACACCAATCAGACATAATAGCACATAAGTTAAAAAAAGAGGGTACCGGTATATTCACAGAGTTAAAGAAAGAATACAACTGGCACGTCTGCTGGACGGCAGGTGCAGGACCAACAGTGGTTAAGGCAAGATACAAAATAGAAGTCTGCACACTGTAACTTTGCCAGCTCCCAGTCAAGGCTTTATTAAAGATTAACATTTCAACGCAGAGTCTTCGGAAGAAGAAGAAGATTCTGAAGAAGCCTCTGTGTTGAAACGTTAATCTATAATAAAGCCTTGACTGGGAGCATGCAAAGTTACAGTGTGCGGACTTCTATTTTGTATCTTGCTATATTGACTGGGTATTGTATTTACCCGTCCTATCAATTAGGAGCAGTAGTTGGGGTTCTTGCTCGAAGTACACTTCGACGCATAAGATGGGGTGGCAGTGGATCAGGTGGCCGGTAGATTGGCCGGATGGAGAACGGCACCGTTTCCCGTTCGATCATGCGCTCCCCCTGAGTTAGTGTCAAAGTGTCCTTGAGCAAGATGCTGAACTGAGTCCTAATTGCTCCTGATGTGCAGGTTGGTGCCTTGCATGGTTTACTATGCCATTGTTGTATGAATGTGTGGGTGAATGTAATGCACAATCTATGTAAAGCGCTTTGAAATAAGGCATTATATTATTAAATGCACTATTTAAGTTGTGAAGAGCCATACTGTACTGTGAGCACCTGTCTTACCTGGCAATGCCTCTGTGCTCAGCATACCACGCTGTGATCTTCTCCTCCCACATGTCGGCTGTCATCTGATACTGCATCAGAACCTGAGGTACAAACGCAGAGGAACAGAATGTAACAGGAGACACGTGTTGCACAGAGTATCAGCAAACTGATTTGATAAAGTACTGTTATTTTAGTGATTATACGTGGTGTGAGTGTGTGTGTGTGAGTGTGAGAGAGAGATTTTTCATTTTATTATGATACCAAAGTAAAATGATTAGTTATCTGACAGCACAAATGCATATTTTAATAGTCACAGAAAGGATTGGGGAAAAGAAGTTGGTTATACTTACGCTTTTTGGTAGTAGCTCATCTTGAGCCAAAAAGCCTCGCTTGTGGAAGTTTGGGTCATAGTCCCCATACTATTTGAGAGGAGTGGCAGTGAACGAGGGATAGTGAATGAGAATTGAGAGCAAGACATCAAACTTCTAAGTTCAATACATGCATAAAATATCATAAGGCTAATGCATTATTGATATGGTCTACTGAAAGTGCGGCAAAAGTCTGAAATAAAGCTGAAATTGCCTTGGAAGTTTGTTACCTTCGCTTGAACCGCATACGATGCAAGCAGAACTGAGGCTTCGGGTGAACAGAATATCTCTTCGTCCAATATCTGCTTTTTCACCTAATAATAAATAAATAAATAAAATAGTTTAAAAGACAGAAGTCAGTGAACAGGTGTTCTACTAATGTGTTCGCTATGCTGGCTTGTGGTGGACATTTTTGTCCCTATCCCTAACTGATCTTTTTTTTGCCACATAACAGGTCTGTAACACAGAGTGTACAACACACCAAGTGTTATAGGGGTCCTTGAAACATTTGAGAACCACTAGCACTAGTGTGGACTCCTACTATGCTGTAGTGTCATAGTAAAATAAGTGTCATATTGATGACCCCTGATGGTACCATATGATATTCCGGCTGGTGGTCACCTACAGTATAAGCTAATTTACCTGAAGGAAGAAGAGGTGCTGAGTTATTTCCTGGACCAATTCCTCCTCGACTTTCTCCGGGAAGAACTTTGCGAGGAAATGAAATGTTATGGGTGAGTCCTTTGGAACCTCTTGATCCAAGACCTTAATGACCAAGTAGAGGAAAACAACATCAGGCAAGAGCACATTGATTTTCTTTTCAATTCATTCCCTGTGGGGGGAGTTTCTCCTCACAGACCACGCTCTAATGTGGAAGTCGGAGCACTGCAGTCAGCCACAGAGCAGCATGGAGCTTGTTATGCTGGATGCACAACAGAGGATTTTCAAATCGGAAACCCTTTTTAAAAGTGTGGGAGACTACACAACAAATTTTTCCATTCACTTCACGAATGGAGAAAGACGATTGCTTTAACTAAATTTTGTGCTTAATTTATTTTTATTGTGAGATGTCAGAAGCAAGGGATTCATCTTAACAGGAAATATAATATGAAAGATTGTGCAATCAGCTGACATGTTTTGACGGATGTGAATCCCAGTGAAATAATGAACAAGGGGAAGTTACCTGACTTGAAGCATTATTTACATATTTAAATGTCGGCTTTGACAAGGTGAATGACAAGACAAGTACTAGAAGCTTTCCGGGAACCATCATTGGCTATTGCAGGTTTCTGCTCAATATTTCATCATTGTTTCTGACACATTACAGGATTTCAATTCAGATATTTATGATAATGATAAACCTCTGTCATCTCGTCAATTTGAGGCATACTGAGCATTAAAAAATGATGGACTTTTATTTCTTAAGCTCTGTCCAGACCGGCGAATTAGCGAAAGCGATGTGAATAAGCGAACCAAAAAGGCGAAGAATTCGCGATTCGCCTTTTTCCATACACATCAAAAAGCGACGCGAATATGCGTACTGTATAATATTCGCTTAATTCGCCTAAATACGAGGGGGTGATATCTGCCCGTAGCGGCTGCAGGCAGATATCTTCTCCTTACAGGAGAAAGGAGAAGGCAAGGTCCCTCGACCTTGCTCTCTCTCTCTCTCTTTAAGTAGGATAGAGTGAGCTTGATTTAATACAGAGAGAGAGAGGAGTTCACCAGCGAATGTTCGCTAAATTCGACACAAGGGCGAATAAAGAACAGACGCCTTTTCGCTTTTTTGAAATTCGCGTTTGGTGTGGATGCTTCCATTGACTTTATAAGGTTTTAAACAAAAGGCGAATTATACGCTAATTCGCTATTCGCCAATTCGCCGGCGGTGTGTACAAAGCATTAGTGCAAGTCTCCATGGTTTGATTTATTGATATTTACAATAAAAAAGTGGGGAGACTCCGATCCAATCGGTGACATTTAAGATAATGAATGTGCACCGCAGCCCTCAACACTACAGGAAAATGTGGGCATATAATCATTTGAGATCAACCTCGAATAGGCCAATCGGGAACACCCATGTGGGGCAGCAGTGGCTCGGTAGAGCGGCCGGATGGGAACCGTGAGTTTCCCAGTTCAATCCCGGGCTCCCCCAGAGTCAGTGTTGAAGTGCAAGACGCTGAACCCCTAATTGCTCCCGATGTGCAGGTTGGTGCCTTGCATGGTTTCCCCCGCCATCGGTGTAGGTGTGTGAATGGGTGACTGTAATGCACAATCTATAAGTAAAGCGCTATATACAGCAGATGCACCATTTACCATGTGATTTTCTGGAGGAAGAATCGGTCAGATTATTCTCTACTAGTGTGGCTACAAGCATTATGGATTCAACACGTTGCTCAAGTGCACTTCAGCAGGGCATAAACAGGACTTGAATCCAAGTCCTTCTGTTAACTCATTCAGAGCCCCAGACATTAACGGATTATAATGTCCAAAGCAGGGCAGGAATTTCATGGAGGCCATGAAGGCCATGGCCTCTGTTGCCCCTCAGTTTGGCCTTGTGCCCCTCAAAACAATGGCATGACCTGGGGCCACAGTGGCCTTAATGCCCCAGCTGACTGTATACCACTTTCTCCTCTGTCTCTTTCTTGTCATGTAGACATCAGTGTATTTTGTTGAGATTCTGAAATCTTAACTCCTCCGAGTCCCCATCTTTAAACCAATCCAGTGACTTTGATTGGTGCAGGGCTGAGCATGGATCAGAGGTTATCGTCCCTAACCTTTAAATTCAACAAATTCTTTCAATGGGCTAAATTCTAAAATCTTGTTTTATTGATGGCCTTCATTCCAAAGGCATTTGGCCTTTGTGCCCTCAAAAAATTGACAACACCAAAGGCCAAATGGCCTTGCCCCTAAAATGACACAATTCCAGGCCTGGTCCAAAGTGCCTCCTTCAGGTCCCATTCACTTGCGTTGTCTTATTTTGAAGGCCAGAAGTCCACCGCGCAATCACTTCCGGTCTGACGTCATCGGATCGTGCGCCGGAACCGATCCGTGTCCACGTGGAGTTGTGTAATGGCCGACCGGGAGCTTTTATAACTGTGTAACATAAGCGAGCATCTGCCTCCATCCTAGCTTCTAAAGTGTAGTTTTGAGATAATGGACATTAAAGATGAGATCCCCCGTCCACCTCAATGTTATGGATGGGACTATTTTGTGCTCGTGGAGCCGTGATGATGCGAAATCAGCGACGGATTTCGTCTCCGGACCGCCGGCGATTCTTCTCGGTAATGTACTCGCCGTTACAGTAATCTATTACTTTTCCAGAGATATCCCGTGAATGGCACTACAGATACTCGAGTACATTTCACGAGACATCTCGCGAATGGCACTAGATGAGTTAAGAGGGCTGCCTCTCTACTGGCTAATATTCTGCCGCCTGTCCAGCCAAATGTTTTAGAAGACAAGAGCTCTCTGTGCAGTGAATCAATGCCTAGTAACAATACATAATACATTTACTTGTGCTAACACTGGAAATGGCATTCCAGTGAAGTCTGCCATAATAGCTGTAATATCTTTCAGGGGAGAAAAGGCAATTCATTCATTCCATGTTTCACTCACCCGTTTCTCTTGCTTCAGCCAAGCATAAGTGTCCTTCACTGTGTATCTCAGGCCAAAGAACCAGGTCTCCCTCAAACCAACAGTGCGACACACTAGATCAAACAAATCTTTCCCTTTCCATTTCACCTAGAGGAATGGACAATGAGCATAACGTTGGTGAGGTCAGGTTTTTTTGCTAGTAGCTGGTACCATTCCAGTCCTAAGCCATAAAAATAGCGAAAAATATGATAACCTTCTCATCTGCAAATAAGATATGTGTATAGTTGGGATAAAGGAAGGACACATTTTGATTAAATCTAAGCATAGTGTAATATAGTGATAGGATAGCATAAGCGTTGTCCTTTCCTGGTTTTAAAGTCTGCAATTGCAGTAAAGTGATGTAATTTTCTAAACTCACTTGACTGTTCTAGCTGTTCAATTATTTGCCTTACCCACTTCAGCAGTGTTTTCCCTACCATTGCCTTGACGCCCTCCCCCCAAAAGTCACGTCCAGTCAATTTTCTATTCAGTACCAAATCACATTATAAGTTACCTAAAGGCACTTAGAGCAGGTCTAAACCATACCCTTTCATTAATTTATGTGCTTTCAGAAAATTGCATAATCAGTCAGGTCTTTTATTTAGTTTAATTTGGGAATGAAATGTAATGTTCCCAAGATTGTGTGAAAAGCAAAATTCCATATTCTGTAATTCCTGAAATAACTATATACAGCACAGTAATATAATTATTGATATAATAATTGTGAGCTTTAGGCAATAGGCCTGTAGGCTACTAAGGCTAGGCTTACTTGGAGAGTTGGTAGCATAGTTTGTAGAAGTGAAATGGTCAAATTACCGGTATTTTTCACAAAGCAGAATTAGAAGTCTTTCAGGCAGGCAATTGTGAAAAAATTGTGAAAAAAGATTATGTATCCTGTCACATGCAGCCCGCTAGGAAATGTGGGCAGTTTTCTTGTTTTTTCTTTTAATTTGAAGAGAAAAACTAATTATACATTATCCGGACCCCAAGCTATACACTGGCCCTGACCAGTAGTTACATTACAATAGCATGCACAGCAAGTGTAGCCTACCTCTAGGGGTGTGCGATATGGAAAAATACAATATCGCAACATTTTCCCAAGCTGTATCACGATTCTTTTGTTGGGTGTTGGGTTTTTTATGGTTATTTTTCAAGTTACTTAACAGTTCAACCACCTACCAGGTAACAAAAACTAAAAAGAAAAAGGAGTAACAGACCATTTAGACCAGTGGTCCTCAAAGTGGGGTCCAGAGACTCTCTGGGTTCCTTTTGGGAGGTCAAATTGATCCTTACAAGTATGTAACTCTGACAGTATACAAATGAAACCAAATGGACCCTTACGGGTTCATTTGGTTTTCATTTGTATACTGTCAGAGTTAAGGGGAGACCTTGACATTTTAAAGTGAGAACTACTGATTTAGACAAAAATGCAGGTTTAAATGAATTCTGCAATGCATCTCTGTATTAACAATTCAACAGGATATTTTATAAGGCTCCCTCATTGTATCACGATATATACAATATCTCTGAAAAGGCTTATCATGGATACATTGTATCGTCTCAACGATATTTATCACCATATCGCCCACCCCCACCTACCTCACAGCTGAATTCCATTTCAGCATCCATGGTGATCACTTTGACTTTGAAAGTCTTTGGCTGTTTCTTCTTTAATCCTAATATAGACATGTTGAATGAATCTGTGAAATAAAGAAAGACAGAAAGAAAGAAACAAACCTGAGAACGTTCTTCTAGTCAAAAGAAACTTCACACTGAAAAAAAAAGGTTCATCATAACAACATTTTCCTATGATCATGGATATATCATGGTCTTGGTCAGCCCATGAATCACACTGTAATCACACTGTTTCGCTGATGTACAGTATTCAGCTTTGGACATGAGCAGCACTCACTACCAATGTTACAGTAGCTGTAAGCTGAAATGTTATTGTAGATGTGATGTTAGCTGGGGTGTTATTATAAAAGTGATGTTATTGTAGATGTGATGTTAGCTGGGGTGTTATTGTAAATGTGATGTCATTGTTGATTGATGTGATGTTAGCTGGGATGTTTGAGTGATTGAATTGATTTAAGAATTAATAAGAAGTTTGCAACAGAAAAAGGTAGTTTCATGACAGTACAAATCACTGGTACAGGGTCAACTAAAAGGAGATCCTAGTAGTAAGCTTTTAGGCTTATTTACACAGGAACCACTTTATGTATCTCATATGTTGTAGCTGTGTATTGTGTTGTCTTGGCTGAGTGTGTCTGTGAGAGAACCTCTGTCTGTGAGAAGCTGGTGTTTGAATTGTGTTCCAATACTATCCAAAGCAACAACCTCCACAAGACCACGACAATAAATAACTTTACCTTCAAGAAGAGTCACCAACAGCAGGGAAGACAAGGCCTCGTCCCAGTGAGTCTCTAGTTTTATTATTGTTGGGACACCAGATGCTAAAGCTAGCTAACGTTAACTGCCCAATTATGCCACGAAGACGGACCAAAACCAGTCGTAGGAAGAGCGAAACTTTGGATTAATCTCCATGTTTTGCGTATCGGATCCAGATAGCGTTTCCCCCCCGTCCCCGTATATGTGGTTGTCCCAAAGAAACACTGAAGAATGGATATCTACTGGTGGATAGTTGACAGACAGCGTTAGTAGTTAGCCTAGCTGTTAGCTCTGTGTGTGTAGCCTTCAGGACTTTCCAGAAAGCTTTTGTTTTGACTCTACAGGTGGGAACATGAACAGCACTAGCCTAGAGCAGCAGCACACTTTATATTATTTATTTGTGTTCATCTTTATGATGTAATATTGTTTGGATTGTTATGTATGGACATTTCTGTTTTAAAGCAGTCTTTTACAAAAAAGTGTTAATGCAGTTTTAATACAAGTCCGTGGAAATTAACCATTCAAAAATAATAAAACAGGACAGGTTACTACTACTGCCGTGCGCAGTGCGCATGTCACAGAGTCCAACAACTCCAACTCTGTAGGTGCATAAGGTAGTTCTTGGCCTTGGATTTTATTTAAAGGCATAATGAGTCTGTGTAAGTTTACTAGTCTGGTGGCTTTGAATGTGCCATTTGAAGCTATTGTTTTGAACTTGAAACACATTTCATGGTCGCATATTTATTCCTTCTTTTAATAGGTAGAAATAATATCATAGTTTTAATGCCTCCGTGCTGCCTGGCAGTTAACCAGGGAAACAAACTACCAACAGCATATAAATACACGAGCAGTGCTCTAAACTGCAATGTTCAACTTGTTTCCCTTAGAACTTAACTCAGTCAGTACACTGTCTGTCAGTGGTTGTCAGGTGGGAGAGTACTGAAAGAGGTTCGTAACAAACAACCCATATTTCATAATTGCATGAATGGGGGTTATATTGATTGATTGATTGAATACTGTATTAGAAGTTTGCATAGGATTAGTATGCTACAGTACAGTCTATAACAGGTGTAGGCAACCTTATGACTTTTTTAAATTAATTAGGCTATAACAAAAAGTTTAGTTAGTTAAATTAAGTTCACTCAAATCTACATACAAATGACATCCTGCACATAATTCTACATTCATTCAAATTGACAACTCTGGTAATTGAGTCTAATGATCTTTAGGTGGGTTATTGAGTCTAATGATCTTTACTTCCTGAAAGAAAATATTATAAAAGGTTGTTATGTATAGCCTATGGACAATCAAAATATGTTGTATGTATAAAAATGTGATGTGGTGTCATGATGATCACATTTTATGTTGATCTGGCACAAAAAGTGGGAACACTGCTAGATTATTAAAATACAGTAACTCACTGCTGCTCTATGTCACGATGATACAGATGGATTTAAAAATGTCAGATGCCAGCAGAACATTTGAGATGGTGAAGGATGTGATTGTGTCCTGTCACAAGAAAGCAGAGACGGGAGATAAGATGGCCTTCTACAACAGCTGGGCCCAGAACTATGATCAGGTAATGGGGGTAATAGGGGGGGTTGCTGATAAGAAATATCACAGCGTTTAATAGCTTCACAGTTGGACGTTGGACAGATGCAGAGCTGATAAAAACAGCCATTCTGTTGACTTCTATATTTATTGGAGAATGTGCTGTCCCCCTCTGTAGACATATCAGTGTAACTACCCACCCACACTATTCATGTATTGTTTCAGGGTACCAAATAAGGGGATATATTTAATCAGCCACATTAACTTGCTAAACAGAGATTTCAGAAAGAAATAGGTGGTGGCAAAAAGTAAGTTATCATAGCCCCATTTCTAAAATAGAGAAAATAGTGGATCCTCCCCAGCTACAGCACCTTCATGACCTCTGTACACGATGCTGCATAGTGATGTTTTGGCGTTTTCTTTCTCCCAAGTACAGTATATTAAACACTTGTGCTTTGTTGTGACTGCTCTGTGAAGGACGTTGGTCTCCTGGAATACCGGGCACCGTCTCTAGCAGCCAAAAACATCTCTTCCCATTTCCATGGCGACCGCAAGGCAGCAGTGGTATTGGATGTGGCCTGTGGTACTGGGCTGGTGGCCATTCAGGTACACTCACAAGACACACAGAGAGAGAGACAGACAGACAGACAGACAGACAGACAGACAGACAGACAGACAGACAGACAGACAGAGAGAGAGACAGAGAGAATGTGACCACACATTCATGGCATTGATGCATTGAATAATTTCTGTAATGCATAAATACAAAAAATATCTTTGCCTGGGAATACCATTATATTTTATGATAATGTGGAAAAACAGCAAGGACATAACACTGCCTCACTTCATATGCATTCAAATAAATCCAAAATTATTCTATGCTTATTTATTTTGTTTACACATTTCTCCAGGTTGTTTTTGTACTGCATTATTTATGCTGCCACATCATCAGTATTACTGTGATGAGGCTGTAGGTGGGTGCCCACCTCTTCAGATTCTATCTGCTTACCTAGGCTTATCTTCATTTAAATCAGTGTTTTCATTATTACTGTCCTGTCATTTCTCAGATTTCAAATACAAAACAGCATTAACCCATTATGATAGAATAAATAATAATTGTGTCTCCTTTAGTTGTTGGGGTATTTGCTACAGTACATTTGCACATACTTAGAATGTGTCCTCTACATTTACCCATCCTAACTATTAGTACTGGAATAGTGGCTGCCATTAATAAAGCAAGAGTCTTGCTCATGGGACTCCTCAAAAGACACTGGGAGGTGCTCTTATTGGGCCCCTCATTGATTACAGAGTCCTTGTCTGGTATCGCGATGCCCCAGCTGCCTTAAAGTTAAAGCTCCAAACAGTCCAGAACAAACTAATTAGGGTTGTGCTTGGTCTTCCTCCTCGGGCCCACCTTACCGATCATCACCACGAAAGCGTGGGGTGGCTCAAAGTAGCTGACAGAGTACAGCATCTTGCAATGGGCCTGGTGTACAAGATACACTACACCTCCAAGATACCCATGTACCTGACAAACTACTTCCTAAAGGTCAAGGATGTTCACGATCACAACACCAGAGGCAGCTCCACTAATCATCATCAACGTAGATTTAACACTAAACAAGGCTCTAACTCGTTCTCCTGCTATACCACTAACATGTGGAACACCCTTCCACAAGCCTCAAAGGAGAGCAAATCCCTAGCCTCCTTCAAAATCGGTATGAAAAGTCACCTTCAGGCATCTGCCACCCGTGACTTGTAAATAGACTAAGCTCCCATGCTCCCCCCCCCACCCTTTTTTTCTGCCTTATGATGTTATGCTTTTTCTGCTTTTGAAATTGATATTATCCTTGATAAAGTATGTTCTATCCGTCTGTCTTTCAATGTTATATGAGATACTTAAAGTGTGGTTCCTGTGGAAATAAGCCTCTGCTTTCTAGGATCTCCTTTTAGTTGACCTTTTACCAGTGATTTGTACTGTCATGAAACTGTACTTTTTTTCTATTGAAAACTTCTAATAAATTCTTCAATCAATCAATCAATCAATTCGATACATAGACTGGAGGGTTTAACTAACTAACTTGTGCTGCATTCACACTGAGAGAAGCCAAGCTAATGGTTGGCTTGGTAATTCATTGTAATTTCTATGCAAACCAGCTTTAAAAATGTCCAAGCTTCTTTTCCAGCTTGGAAATATTAAAAGCTGGTTTGTATAGAGATTACATTGAATTACCAAGCCAACCATTAGCTTGGCTTTTCTGTATGTGAATGAGGCATAACACATTAACTTGTTGTGTTTCTCTGTTGTCCAGATGGAAAGTCATGGCTTCAGACATTTCGTGGGCGTTGATGGCAGCAGGTCTATGTTGGAGATAGCCAAACACACTGGCCTTTACCAGGACCTCAAAGAATGCATGCTGGGGACAGATCCACTACCTATCCACTGGGGTAATGCACTGCTATACTGCCTATCCACAGGGGTAATGTTTATTCTTTATTCATACGGATCCCCATTAGCTGCCACTCCTGGAGTCCACAAAAAAACATAACAATACATAATACAATACACAATACAATACACAACACACAACATAATAAAAACATGTACAGTCTTACAAAAAAAGAAAAGAGAAATCAAGACAATAAAAGTCAAGTAAAAAAAAAAGCATTAACAATCTATTAAATTACAGGTCAGTTAATTCAAATTAAAATGAGGATAATTGGTCAAGTGTCTTTCTGATTTTGTGATTCTCAAACATTCAAGGACCCCCAAATTGACTCTTATTAGCCCGCGGACCCCCATTTTCACGGCAGTGATTCTCAACTACGGTATTTTAATTTCAAAGTATATCACAGCAGTGATTCTCAACCATTTTAATTTCAAAGCTCCTCCGCATTGGCCCGGCTCCACCGGGCGCGTCGAGCGTCACGTCAACGTCAACGCTGGGAACACTCCCGTTTTAATCAATGAAGGGTGCTCCACTGCCGACGTCAACGTCAGCGTCGGACGCTCAAATTCGCCCCGGTTCATTTTTTGACGGCGTCCGACGCCGGCACGACGCCGTCATTTTGGTGGAGCCCTAGGGTAAGTGAATCCAAGGTATCAGTCTGGCTAATGCCATACATCAGTACATCAACATCAATACATCAAATGGAAAGAAATTGTAGGCTAATCTAAGAAAATAGGTAGACCAAGCACCTATTCAATAAAAAACTTCATAAGAATAATATAAATTCTTTAAAAATCCTATCTAAATTACAGTGTACAAATGGAACCAAATGGACATGTTAGTGCCATTTCATTTATTTTGTACACTCTCTGAGTTTACAGACCCAATAGTTAGGGAATTTTAATAAAACCCTGGGAATAAATTCCTTACCAAACAATTTCTTCACCAATGTGTTCGTAAAGGTGTCTAGTAATATATCTAACAAAGATTGAAATTCAACATCCCTAGCAAAATATTTGACAGCTTGGGTAATTCTGCATGGGTCTCATTCACTTATGAACACATTGGTGAAGAAATTGTTTGGTAAGGAATTTATTCCCAGATTTGACAGGTATTCTGCTCATTTTCCCTGACTACAAGAGTTCATTTGTTCTCCATACTATCACTGTTTGTCCTCCATACTATCCATGTTTCTTCCTCCAGCAGGTTCATTTGATGTGGTGGTGATTGTAGGAGCTCTGAGTAATGGCCATGTTCCTGTCAGTGTGGTCAGAGATCTCTGTAGGGCAGCCAAACCAGGTGAGCTCTACTTCTCTTTTCACTGTTTATGTTCCTCCCAATACCGGAAAGAAAACAAAATTAATAAACAAACAGACAGACAGACCCATTTAACTCTACTACTGCCAGATTATTTATTTATTTATTGGGTCTGGTGCCATCAAAAAGCGGCTTACCTTTGCGACGTTATAGTAGATAGATAGACATTTATTTTTTTGATTGTGCAACAATGCACTTTGGCAGACCAGGCAGCAGAGGGCGGCGTCATGCAAGAATTAATGTGAATTTGGCCGGTATGGCTTGCCATACATTGAGAGCAGTCTCTGGCCACAGAGCCTCAGGGCCAGAGAAAATCAACACGGAAGAGAATTGGTCTCCGTTGATGTTAACGCATAATGGATTTTTAAGACCATCACTGTGGGCGATGTGATTACAGTACACGGCGGCACGACCCCTCATCAGCTTACGGACATCAACAAGGTAAACGAACGAACGGCTATATTGGCGCGGCGCGACCTCGAGAATTGGGGCGAACGGGAACGTCCGTAGCGGTATAAGAGTTAAAAAGCTGCACAGCAACTTGTCATATAATTCTTAGAACTTACGTAAAGTAATGTATCTTTACGTTTCTAAACCATAGTACCATAGTATAGTACAATCTCACAGTTTCCCACTCTCTCTTATACAGGATGAGAGTCAAAATAGGCCTTAAATGGCTCTTTCTTCAGGACTGCAGGAAATAACTAAAGCAGGCACATGACATTCTGGTGACAGATGATGGAGTTCTGTCACCTCAGTTGTCCCTCTAAGCAGGAGGGCAAATAGCATGTCAGCAGATTTCTTAAAAGCTACCACAGAGTCAACTAATAACCTAAGTTGCTGGGCTGTGTGTGTGTGTGTGTGTGTGTGTGTAAACCTAATAGCGTCAGTGACACTCAGTGCAGTGGCACATGTCCCCCACCAGGTGGCTATGTTTGCATGACAACCAGGGCTAACCAGGACAACTTGGACTACAAATCTGCATTGGAGCTTGAGCTGAGACTGATGGAGGAGGAAGGGCTGTGGAGTGCAGTGGAGGTCACAGAGGAACAGGAGTGGGAAAGGGCTGTGTCAGAGCATGAGGATGGATACATACCTGGCCGTGTCTACCTCTACAAGAAGACCTCACCTCTACAGTAGCTGCCTGCAAGAAGAGTCAGTGTTGTCCATGGTCACTCTACAATTTACAATTTAGGCATTTAGCAGACGCTCTTAATCCAGAGCGATTTACGATATTTTTATTATTACAATGTTTTTATTTTGTCTGTTTGTATTTTAATTAAAGAATTCAAGCAATATTACAACAACTCACTCATTCATGTGCAGCATTGTGCTAAATAATTTCGATTAAAAACTCACAAACACAATTAAAAAAATATTAAAATGGTGCTTTACATAGGAACAAAGGGGTTCCACCACGGCTCAAGCCAAATTCAGGCTGGTCCGGTGCATCTCAGGAGCGGGATTGGTATGTGTAGAAGAAGGAAGGCACTTGAGCAAACTGAGGTCAGGTGATGACCTGATGAAGATGTATTGACATTGAAACGTTGTCACGTTATTTGCCTGCACACTGTAAATAAAAAAAGGCTGTAACTCTCACATGTTTGCTCTAGGAAACATATATGTGTCTGGTTTTGGTCTAAATACGTATTAACTACAGTACGTTAAAATGTACTTGACTGACTTTCGCTGGAATTGAATTTAATGTTAAACTCAAATTAAATAATATTTTTACTTCAGAGGACTGTTACATGGATGAATCCATCAGCTAGTTCTCATATCAAATTTGGTTTAGATTTAGACTGGTATACAGAAGTAAAACAGATTAGTTTTAATTGCGACACAAATTTCAATTTGCAACATTTCTCTAAAAAAACTAAACAAATAAGGGAATAATTAACATTGGGAAACTTTTTTTTTTTTTTTTTTTTTATATATTTGTTTATTTGGGTACAGCAGGTTATATGTACATACATTGGTTTGGGGTTTCGATATGGTTTAGTCCCTGTGTCCCCAATTTTTTCCTCTTTTTTTCAACAAACACCATCTACACATAAGACAGAACCGGACACAACATAAAACAAATGCAACAAAATATACATGAAATAAACAAATACTAAAATAAATGAAGCAAAACAAAACAAAAAGAGGTCACAGAAAGAAAGGAAGGGGTCACATCAGCTACAACAGTCCACAGACATGTCTAGTTTTCCCTCTATTGGTGTGGCAGTGAACCACTGCCCCAACCAACATAGGTTGTCAGACATGTCACTTCAGTCATTATCTGTCGGGAGAGGGGCAACCGTATCAGATGGTAAGTGATCAAGTAGAGGTTTCCATATTTTGGTAAAGATGTTCTCATTGCCTTTAGATCTAGCACTCATTCTTTCCATGGGTAGGATATTATATATATCTCGGTACCACTGTGCCACTGTTGGTGGTTTATCCATAATCCAATTAAACAGGATACATTTCCTGGCCAGAACTAACAATTTTTGGAGAAGCATAACATTGGATGAGTTCAGGTTCAGCGATAAGGGCCGATCTGGAAGGCTAAGAAGAAATAATCCTGGTTTCATCTTGATATTACATTTAAAAATATTGTTTATCTCTTTAGAAATTGAGGACCAGAATTTGGAGATTGCGGGACAGTCCCAAAAGCAGTGCATATATGTACCAGTTTTATCTTTGCATTTAGAGCATAATGGAGATCTTGTGGGGTCAAACTTGTTTAAGATGTATGGTGTCCTGTGTTGTCTATGTAGAATTTTGTATTGAGTTTCCTTGAGTCTGTTACAGCAAAATGTTTTACTACAGGAAAGAATGCTCGCCTTCCAGTCAGCTATTTCATATTTAGTTTTCAGATCCTTCTCCCAGTTTGATATTACATTATCTATGTTATGCTTATTCCAGATATCCATGAACTGATAGAAATATGAGATAAAGCCTTTAGGCTGCGAAAACTGAATGAGACATTCATCTAGTAGACTTCTAACCAACCCACCAGGGGGGAACACCATTTCAGTTTGTATGAAGTGACGTATTTGAAAAAAGGCAAATAAATGGTTGTTGGGTATTCCAAAATGAGATTTGACCTGTGTGAATGACATGAGCCCTTCTTCAGTAAAGAGGTCACCTATAACCCTGATTCCCTTTCTAAACCAGAAATTAAAAGTACTGTTGTTGATATCTGGTGGGAAGTTGTTGTTGCCAGTTATAGACAACATTCCTGGCCGATTGCAGGAGGGACGCCCCGCCCCCAAGTCGAAAGGGAACTTCCGGGTTCTCTCTGTCAGGCATGCATATAAACGTGTTGCCAAGTCAATTTATTTACCTAAACTATCTTGTTTTTTTTGCTTATTTATATTGCAAGAGTTGGCTTGTTTGGCTTATTTCTCTCACAAATTTTGGCAACACTGCCCAGCGCTGCAGTAAAAGATTATGACAATGAACTGAAAGGGTTAAACCAACAGAGGTTTTTTTTCCAGCTGTCAGATGGTGCGGTGACTGCGGTCATGGTCTCTTGATATGCAAGCGCACCGCTATCTTCGATGTTTTTATTCTATCTACACCAGTTAATAGTATTGATGACATCCTTAACATATCCTAAACTCAGCAAACTCCCCAGAGAAGCAGCACGACTCACAACAACAACAACAACAACAACAACAAGGTAAAACTCTCATGCTAGCTAATTAGCCTTGTTAGCTACGATCTTTTACTGTATGGGGACTACTCTTGTTACAACTAAGTACAAGTTATTTTCACTTGTGACAACACAACATTGATTATAATTGAAATACAAGCTCTTCGCTGTTGTGTTGTATCTGTGAATGCAATTGTTTTCTGTCTTTCAGACCTGTACTGTACGTCCAGGACCAATGAAGCCAGATGTGAGGGTCTCCTCATCATATTTATTGCAATAAAATATTTATACACACTTTTCTTTGACTTGTCCATGCCTTTTTTTTTAACTGTTGAGGGTTTCAAATGTTGTACTGTATATTGTGTTATTGAGATAAGGAATGTTCCCAATGATGCTTTGAAGGAATGCTTTTAAACACTTGTCATTTTCAATTAATCCAGTTTGTTTTTGTATCTATTAAAGCCAAATGTATTCATTGTTTTGACGTGACAGTTTAGGATTTAATGATTAAATGAGCATTAAATATGAATGGATATTTATATTGCCTTGATTAGGATTAAATCGATGATTTACAGTGATATAGTGAAATGAACACAGCATAGGATGCACATAATGTGTATTATGTCTATTCTGGAGTGGGTTGAGTTGTTGACAGGCCTATTTGTAAAAACATTAATGCATATCACACAACACAAGCCAACTGTGACTTCATCCCAGAACAGAGGAGAATGGAGATGACAACGTTTGACATGATCAACCAGCGTTCTGAAGGGAAAAGGTTTGCTAGCTAGAAATCATACAACATTCGCTTCCATGAAATACTGATTAGGTTCAATGCTTGCTTTCAAATACACAAATCTGTTTATTTGTAGGCCTATATCAATTCAATTCAAAGGAGCTTTATTGGCATGAGAAGACATGTTTATATTGCCAAAGCAAGTGTCAAATAAAATAAAAACAGTTTAAAATGGCGAACATATAATATGACATGCAGTTGGAGGGAGTACAGCATTGTGTAAAAAGCTATGTCGCATTGTGACATTTTATATATATATATACAGGGTATAAAGCTTTTGAAACAATTTAAATAGCGTTATTTTTTAAGAAGTTTGCATATGAAAAAAGGTAGTTTCATGACAGTACACTAGTACAAGGTCAACTAAAAGCATACGCCCAAGAAAGCCTATGGCAATTGTTTCAATTGAGATCTCTTTTTTTTTTCCTCCAACTCATAACATTGAATGATGGCAGAACAGGTGTGTATCGTCACAACTCATTTATTTATCAGCAGAGTGGATGAGTGTTGCCATTAAGTGACATTGTTAACATAAGTTACAAAGTAAAATTACAAAGTAAAACAATCCCGTCTCATTAGTTAAGAGGAGAATCAGATCAGATGAACGTAAACAGGAAATCGCGCTACGATCAAGCCCAAAAAAGGGCTTCCGGTCGGAAGTAGGGGGCGTGGCCAGGCATGTTGTCTATAGGGGTCAAGGAGGAGGAGAATTCCTTTCTCCCCATGGAGATGGTGATTTCCCTCCAGGCCCTCACTGTATTAAAGATAAAAGATTTTTTAATGCTTGATGGTAACGACTTCGTACTGTCAGTCAGTAGACTCAACAGTGTAGCAGGTGAACAGCACCACGCATCTATATGGTTACATGTTCCACTGATGTAATCCTTTACCCATTCATGAATGATCTGTGCGTGGCAGGCCAGATTAAAATTTAGAATGTTAGGGAGTGCTAATCCACCTCTCTCTTCAGGAAGCTGTAGTGTCTTAAACTTAAGTCTGGGTTTTTTACCATGCCAAATGAATTTGGAAAGATCTCTTTCTAGGCTCTTAGCTACCTTTCTAGTTATCCACAGTGGAAGCATTTGTATAGGGTATAATAAACGTGGTAGGATGTTCATTTTTATAAGATTAACTCTACCTAGCCATGATATAGGAAGATGTAGCCATCTATCCAAGTCAGTTTTCACTTTTCGCAACACTGTGATAAAATTCAATCTAAACAGATCCTGTACATTTGGGGAGACCACTATCCCTAGATAAGTAAAACCTGCTGTCGACCACTTAAAAGGAAAGTTTGTAATATTGGGTGGATCAGTGGTGCCACCTACTGGCATTGCTACAGACTTACTCAGGTTAACCTTGTATCCTGATTCAGGACCAAAAGAGTCGATTACTGACAGAATGGCCGGGATAGAGGTCTCTGGGTTGGAAATAAATAATAAAATGTCATCTGCAAATAAAACGATTTTAAGCTTATGTTTTCCCACTTGAATACCGGATATGTCTATATTGCTTCTTATCGCCTCTGCTAAGGGTTCGATGGCGATCGCAAACAAGAGCGATGAAAGCGGATCTCCCTGCCTGTTTGATCTGGCCAGTTTAAAAGCTGGTGAACGTGTCCCATTAACCACCACACTAGCACTTGGAGAGTGGTAAAGAAGTCTTACCCATTTTATAAAGGTGTCACCTAATCCAAATTTATCAAGAGTCCCGAATAAGTAAGGCCACTCTATCCTATCAAATGCCTTTTCGGCATCGAGTGAGATGACTAAACCTTTATTTTGCGTCTCCTCTGCATGTTGAATAACGTTTAATAGTTTACGCATATTAGTCTGCCCCTGCCTATTTTTTATAAATCCACATTGGTCTGTATTAATTATTTTAGGCAGCAGTCCTTCTAGCCTTCTCGCTAGCAGCTTAGAGAGCAACTTACAGTCCACATTAATTAGACTAACATTGGGAAACTTAAAGGAGCTATAGTCAACTTTTTCTTGAAAAACGGATGCTAAAATAAAAATAATGTTTCGAAAATATTTTATTAAAAAAATAAGCTTCATATATGTGTTTCTATTCAAAAATGACCACAAAAAGCGTAAAATAATGATAAAATAATCATTTTGGCCATTCTCAGACCGACACTTTGTTTACATTCTAGTCTATAGACTAAAAATAAGCTTCATATATGTGTTTCTATTCAAAAATGACCACAAAAAGCGTAAAATAATGATGAAATAATCATTTTGGCCATTCTCAGACCAACACTTTGTTTACATTCTAGTCTATATAGACTAGGATGTAAACAAAGTGTCGGCCCTACAATGAAAAAGTTGACTATAGCTCCTTTAACTCCTAAACCAGACACATATACAGGCATTGACACTAAGGCTTGCCCACCTGCCCCCGGCAGGTAAATAAAACCTTCGGGCAGGTGAAGTTTACTTTCAGGTTGCCCGACTGGGCAAGTGCTCATTTGAGAGGGTACACAACCGTAACACAACACAAGATATCTAAACACCTGAATGTGGCCAGAGGGCTGTCTTCTGGTCTGTGGAATTTAAAATAAGTGCACGGTTTGCCTATAATATGCTGTTTTAAATGTTGCTACACTTAAAATATAAAATAACGTTTGAAACCACAGACATATTCAATCGTAGCTATGTAGGTATTTGGATTTGGATTGGAGGTATGACATTTTTTATCGCACAGCCTCAGAAAGTAAAGAAATATGTCTTTAATTGAGCGGTAATTAAAATCTTGCCCATCATTTTATAATGAACAATTAACTTTTCGGGCAAGTGGGCATGACTTTTGGGCAAGTAGAACATGACCCGTACTTGCCCGACGGGCAAGTGCCTCTGAGACCTTAGTGTCAACCCCTGCATATATGTTTCCTAGAGTTCCACAGGGATACCTCTGAGAAAATATACAGTATGAGGAACATATACAGTACACCGTATAATTGGAATAAAAAGTATTCAGGATATTTCACATTTCAGGCCTTTACAGAAAAGATGACAAGTATGTCTGCAGTATGGAAGAAGGGCTGCAGGGGGCGCTGGTTCCTGGGTGTTTGAACTCTCTGGGCCTGCAACCTTGCAGCTCTACCTCTATTCTCTAGACCAGTGGTTCTCAAACTGGGTCGGGACCCCCAAGGGGATCCCCACATTATTTTGGAGGGTCCCCAGATGATTAACTTAATGTGCAACATTGTTTTCTTTCTCAATGGGTGGCTGCAACTCGAAACAGATAAAAAAAGAAAAAGCATATCCTTACCTCCCCTGACTCTTTTACCGTAAATATCAATTATTATCAGTTTTTCTGATTGTGTTATAATGGTTTTTTTTTTCCCAGCATAGTACTGTGTTTATTGTCTCCACCAGCCGAAGGCATGGGGAGACTATGTTTTGCACCTGTCTGTCCGTCCGTCCGTCCGTCCGTCCGTCCGTGTGTGTGTGAGTGTGTCCGTCCATCCTCTCCTTCCTTCTGTGAACAGCTAATCTCCGGCATCGTTTCCACGATGGCAGCTAAACTGTGCACGCATACTTCTTGGGTGCAAGAGCAGAACCTCTGCCCTGAACTTTTCACATGGGCCTGTTATAGCGCCACCAGCAGACAGTTTGCAGGATTGATCCGTTGCCTCAATTCATGAATGCAGCGCGCTATTTCGATGACATTTTGCACGCACATTCCCACTACCTTTGCCCTGCATTTGTAGGGCCTATTAGTCCTTCAGTTGCACACCCACAACCAACATTCCACACCTGGTGGAGACCTGTGCTTGTGACCCAATGTAAACAAGCCATTGCGCTTTCTAGTGGTCTTTAATCTTTTTAATAGAGCTTGTAGACCAGGGGTCGGCAACCTTTTTGACATGAAGTGTCATGTTTTAATTTTATTGACAGTTAATGTGCCATATCAACATAAAATGTGATCATGATGACACCACATCACATTTTTATATATCCAACATATATTTTGATTGTCCATAGGCTATATATTACAACCTTTTGTAATATTTTCCAGACATACCGGTATCAGACACCCTCCCCAGTCAGAGTTGTCAATTTGAATGAATGTAACATTTAGTGCAGGATGTCATTTGTATATAGATTTGAGTGAACTTTAATTATTTTAATGAATTAATTCTAAAATGACCACAACTTCCAACTTGGCTCTATCTTCTAAACCGTTGGAGCTACACGTTTATTCTCAAAATGTTCAGAATACAAATGTTTAGGGGGACATAAGTTTGTAACATTTCTAATTTCAATATTTTATGACAAAACAACTAAGAAACATTAAAACGGTAATCCAGGGCATGCTCTAATTATTTAGGAAGGGTGACCAGCGACTCCTCGGGGACATCATTGCAGCCAAATCCAATATTATATGGCCACTATCTCAAAACAGTTTTGGCTAACTATTAAACCAGATGAGCTACAAATGCAAACATGGTGTCTATTTCATGTTTCTTAACCATTAGAAACATATTGGAATACGTATCTTTTTATGACTGGGTGTATCTCAACCTCTATCTTGCATATAACAAAGACAGCTGAAAATGTTCAGCTAATGTTGTTGTTGTTGTTGTTGTTGTTGTTTTTTGCAAACCTTGTGTCTATTATATGCTTCTTGAGCATTAGAAACACATGGGCATGCTCAGATTCATGACTGAATCCATTCAGAGCATTATTAGCCTATTACAAATATGGCCACTTATACCACAA
The DNA here is from genome assembly GCF_963921795.1 of Nannobrachium achirus. Taxonomy (NCBI): domain Eukaryota; kingdom Metazoa; phylum Chordata; class Actinopteri; order Myctophiformes; family Myctophidae; genus Nannobrachium; species Nannobrachium achirus. The sequence goes on along the minus strand of NC_137826.1, from coordinate 40,624,752 downwards.
TGTATCATGACATCATTATGATACATTATTAGTATACATGTATCATTATTAGTCCTACACTTTTTGACTGAACCTGGTTTCACCAGTAAAAGTTATTTTCTTATAGCTTGGGGTCACCTCTTAAGAATTCAAGAGGGTGCCCAGTGAAATCCCTCAGCGGGCATTTTTGGTCATTAACCCCTTAATGCCCAAAACCTGAATGCTATTTATTATTATTATTATTATTATTATTATGGTGCTTCAAAATACTCACATTTGCTTTCTGCAGTGTTTATTTATGAATGTGGATGGCCTTCATGCCTGATAACTCCATCCCATAAAATATATTTTTTGAGATTTTATGCACAATAATCAAGTGAAATGTATCAAATCTGCTTTCTACAATCTTTATTAGTGAAACCGTTTCCTTTCAGATAGTTGCATATTATACCTTTGCAGGCCATCTACTGTAACTTGATTTCCAAATAGTAACCCAATTTTTTCAGATTACATGCAACAATAATCAATCAAAACCATCACATTTACTTTTTCCAAGATGTATTCATACATGTGGCATGTTCAATATTTTGATTCCAAATGAATGAATATTAACTCTTTCATGGGAATTGAGTACTTTAAAGGGGCCCCACCATGAATTTCAAATTTAGATTTTTTTTCTTGTTTTGTGGTCTTCCCAGTGTCTCTTCCAGACCCCAAAAAACCCATTCATTAACTCTAAGCCTTGCCTTTCATTTCAGTGATTTTCTGAATGGGCCTGTCTGAGCGGTACTCTTTTGGAATCGGGCCATTGTTTATGTCAAAAGCTGCTCATTTCCTATTGGGCCCCCAGAGAAGGGGTGTATTTTTGGGAGACTATATATATGAGGTGGAACCATGAGGTAAAGTGGCACTAAAATTGGCTTGAATGGATTGACTCTACATGGTTCTCATCGTGGTACCATAGTGATATTCTCTCTATCGTTCAAATTTTAGCCCTAAGACAGTGCCCCGTTGCCAACAGAGGGCATTTTGGTATTGCATCTGAAATGGCTTGGAATTAGAGACAGACAGAACATGAAATTTAAATATCCGAGTGGTTGTTAAGGCTAAAACCTGTATAAAACCGTATTATGGACCAATATATAAAATATATATTTTGAAAAGCATGGTGGGGCCCCTTTAACCCAATTAAATAAATACAACTCTCGGTCACTATCACCTTTGAGCTTAATATGTGTGGCTCTTATCAAGTTGATGTTTGACAGCAATGGAAAATAATGATGATGGTAAACCAGACTGCACAACAGAGGCTGGCACTGCCAGGCTAGGGCAGACAGACTTCACATTACAGACATCATTGAAGTGATTCTTCTCAGCTCTGGGGACTTCCCTGAAGGTGAGTTCAATACTTACTCAACCCATGGGTTGGGGCTGAATTCTTTTAACACATTTGTTGCAATCAATTAAAACTCTTTGAAGGTCCAAGGTGCCATGGTCTCCATAGACTTCCATGTAATTCATAGTGCACGGATCATGCACTCTCATGCCTAGATCATGCACCACGTGTGTGCATGCTGTTCACAGCTTTCAAACAAAAAAATCTGCTTGGAAATCCGTTCAGGCATTCATGAGATATCAGCCATTATGTTTTTACATTATGTTTTTCATTATGTAAACAAACATGAGTAACTAACCTGCCGACAGCGGCCCGTCAGGATATTGAGCGGACCCCAACAAAACATGGCTGCCATGTTTGAAAGATGGGGTTTGTTATGGGGGTTAAACATGCAATTTCGCGATCACGATCATGCCTAATACATCTCTGGAGGTCCAAAAAACATTTTTGAAAAAAATAATTGTCCTCTTGCATCACCTCAGCAGATTTCCATGGATGGGGAATGATAGGAATTGAAAGAGGATGCTATTTTCATCTTTTAAAGCAAATGGGAAAAGCACATTAGATCATCTTTAACCATCCAAGACAAATTAACAATGTATTATCAGATACAAGTGCATCATATAACAAATAACAATAAATGATATATGTATATAATATATCATATAAAGTTCCTTAGAAATAATTAGTATAATTGAAAAAAGAGTGGGAACACTGTGTTAGATCACCAACTCACTGCCGCTCTTTGTCATGATACAGGTGCAGTTTAAGATGTCAGGTGACAGCAGAACACTTGAGATGGTGAAGGATGTGATTGTGTCCTGTTACAAGAACACAGAGATAGGAGATAAGATGGCCTTCTACAACAGCTGGGCCCAGAACTATGATCAGGTAACTGTGGAAATAGGGGGGTTGCTGATAAAAAACTAGAATTGACATAGTCAATATTAAGCTGGATAACTTGTCGTTTTCTTTAGCATAACAAAGAATAATACATTCGGCTACACCATGTGTAGATTGTGTACTTGACTGTTTTGCATTTCTGTCTAATAAATTATTCATCAATCAATGTAGGCCTACTGCTGATTAATGCTATAATCATGACCCACCCGTGGGTCAACCATTTTGTACTTTTACTTGTAAATAAATGTTGATGCCAACACTTTCATACTTTTTACTCAAATACATTTTGAATTCCGGATTTTTTTTTTTTTTTTTTTTAATACTTTTTATCCCACGATTTTGTAACTCATTGTTTCACCCGGTGCCAATTGCCTAAACTGTAATCCTGGGCTCTGCTCTCCCTCTGCCACGCCTGGGGAGACAACGGACTGACCTCATGCTTCCTTTTATGCACGAGTAGTCCAGTTGCTTCTTTTCACCTGAAAGGGGGGATTTCCCCATGAATTCCGGACTTTCACTTGTAACAGAGTATTTCTATATTGCAGTGTTGATACTTTGATCAAGTAATTAATTCATTTTACATAAGGACAAAACATCTATTGTTTATAAAGTACCCAGAATGCAAGTACTTAGTACTTTTAAATGTACTAAAAAAGAGCGAGAGCGCGTTTTCAAATCCTTTGCAGCGGCGAGCGCACCATCCAATAGAAACAAACACGTGATGTGAGCCTAGCTCCGCGAGGCAGAGGACTTGTGTCTGCATTTTCGAGTGCTTCCTGATGACGCCACTTCAGCACAGTTCTTCTGCGATCCATTGAGCTGTGTGGCTTTCAGCAACCCAGCTAAAAAGGTTTTATTATTATTGACTTTTTTAAGTCAATACTTTGAGGAGACTCTTTGTGTCTCCATAGGGAACAAAGCAGGCTCTTTGTGTCTCCATAGAGAAACACTGCTGGTCATTAAATTATTGGCTTAGGAATGCGACAAAAACATGAATTCAAGTCCTCAAGGGGTGAGTAATCGACTGTGAAACAAGTGAGGTGAGGTGAACCATCCCTTTAAACAAACGTATGACAAACTTTGTTGTACGTTTTGCTTGCTAGAGTATAAACTGAGCATTACTCGTTCATCAGCACCTTCGTCATGATCTCTGTACACGATGCTGCATAGTGATGTTTTTGCTATTTCATTCTCCCATGTATAGTATACTAAACACTTGTGCTTTGTTGTGACTGCCCTGTGCAGGACACTGTTCTCCTGGAATACCAGGGACCGACTCTAGCAGCCAACAGCATCTCTTCCCATTTCCATGGCGACCGCGAGGCAGCAGTGGTATTGGATGTGGGCTGTGGTACTGGGCTGGTGGCCATTCAGGTACACTCACAAGACACAGAGAGAGTGAATGTGAATGAGCATGGATTGATGCATTGAATAATTTCTGTAATGGAGGTTGTTTTTTGAGCGGTGGTTACACCGTCTCCTATACGTGGCCGTGTGTGTATGCGTGCGTGCGTGCGTGCGTGTCTGTCTGTATGTAGCCTGCAGTACCTTTTCTGACCACACAAGGTTAAGGGAGGGGCGCTGTTGTTCAGGCCAGCCGGCCAGGCACACTCACACTCACATTCACACATACATATACATACACACACGCACGCACGCACGCACGCACACACACACACGCAGCCTCCACCACTCAGTTCACACGAGTGTGAACGAAGGGTACCCCTGGAGATAAATAGGGGAGTGGCATGCCTTTCTAATTTTAGTCCAAGGGAAGGTCAGCTAATTTTATTTGAGTCCAATGGAGGGTCATATAAATTGTTATTAATAAAATAGCCTGTTTTCATATGCCCATAATATCGGCCATCCCTAATAATTATAAAAAATCGACCTCCCTTATCCAGAAATACACAAATTATCTTTGCCTGGAGACAGAATGGAATACCATTATTTTTATGATAGTGTGACAAAAAACAGCAGGAACATAACACTGCCTAATTATCTAATCATAATTGAGTAATTTGTCTCCTAGTCCTCTATTTAGGAGGGTTTAACTAACTTGCACATTAACTTGTTGTGTTTCTCTGTTGTGAAAAGATGAAAAGCCATGGCTTCAGACATTTAGTGGGCATTGATGGCAGCAGGTCTATGTTGGAGATAGCCAAACACAATGGCCTTTACCAGGACCTCAAAGAATGCATGCTGGGAACAGAGCCACTACCTATCCACTGGGGTAATGCAGTGCTATTACTGCTGATATTTAATTGATCATTGTGCTGATGGGTGTTGTGGCACCCTAGGATGCTGATAGCTTTGTTTTTCATCCCCATATCTATCCGGCAGTGAAATCATTATTTACATCAATATACAGAGGAAATGTCTTATTTATAATGGTATTTGGTTAATTCCAGGGAAGACATCAATTCTTCTGACTTTAACACAGAGATACATAGTGACATTAATAGTACGCACATAGTTTATATAGTTTCCTGGGCTGTTGTGATATCAAAACTGTAAACAATTACATCTTAAATGTTAACTTACTATCTTCATATTGTTGACTTAAACTAGGAGCCATTAAACCAAAACAATGTTGCAGAGAGATACATAATCTTATTCAAAACTGACTCACAAGAGACATGCTGGCTACCTAATATGCACAAGCACATGTATACACATGAAATATATCTATATCAGAGCGATAAATACATATTCATAACTCTATTATGTCCAGTGGTGCCACAGAACACCTTGATAATATTGTGTTGGTTCATTGTTTTTGTCAAAAGAAATGTAAAGGTGTCATGTACGTCCATATGGGCTGGACTTCCTTGGAGTTGGAAGCATGACACTTTAATAAAGAAAAATCAATCATCCAATTAAAAATTTAGAATGTCAATATCACTTCAGTTTAACCACTTAAACCCTTATACTTAGTAAGACGGACGGACCACCAAACCTCCTCGCTCCTCGGTCTTACTGTCCATGTTACTTCCTCCAGCAGGTTCATTTGATGTGGTGGTGATTGTAGGAGCTCTGAGTCATGGCCATGTTCCTGTCAGTGTGGTCAGAGATCTCTGTAGGGCAGCCAAACCAGGTGAGCTCACCTCTCTCTTTTCACCGACTTCCTGAGCGACACCCGCCGCCATTTCTGCAGTGTAAACAGTAAAGTGTAAAGTAACTTGCAGCCTACATTTACTTAAGAGTGCCACCCCGTTCACCACTAGAGGGCGCCCAGTGGCCATAGAAAATCCCATAGAGATATGCTGGTATATGCAGAAGCCCTGCAGCCATGACTTGCCTGAACACTTTCCTTTGTGCATGTACAGGAAGAGGATGAAGTTAGCTTGAAGTTAGCTATTGGCTACCAAGCATTTTAGAAGATCTATTTTCTGCAATGTAGCCACGATTAAACCTTGCACACCTCATGCATGGGAAAAAAACAGAGAAGAATGAGCTCTAAAAAATCCAATGCAATCCTGGATTGCATTGGAGTGGAGTGGATTTGTGCAGTTTGTTCACAGCTTTCAAACCAAAAAATCCGATTGGAAATCCGTTCAGGCATTCTTGAGATAATGGCCATTATGTTTTACATGTTATGTAAACAAAAATGGCTGCCCTGTATGTTAGATGGGGTTGTATGGGGTGGAACATGCAAAATCGCGATTGAAATCATGTTCACCAGATTTGATGGGGTCCAAAAAAAAATAATAATAATTCAAAAAAATCTTTTTCAAAAATCTTTTTATATTTTCTTTTTAAAGCCGAACTAGTTCGGGATCGGCACTCTGCGATACGCTAATAAAGCCGAACTAGTTCGGGATTGGCACTCAATGAGTTAAAGGGGAAGACCACCCATTTTCAATATTGAAATATGTCATTAATATACCTTAGAGGAGTTGTATGGTAATAGAAAAAAAGGTTCCCCCCCTTCTGTGTTGCCTAGAACTGGAGGATTGATTTTGGGGTTTGTATTGTAAAGTACAATGTGTGATGTCATCAAGTTGTACTTTACAATACAAACCCCAAAATCAATCTTCCAGTTCTAGGCAACACAGAAGGGGGGGAACTTTTTTTTCTATTTCCACACAACTCCTCTAAGGTATATTAATGACACAGTTCAATATTGAAAATGGGTGGTCTTCCCCTTTAAGTAGGCTACCATACTTAAGTACAATTTTGAGTATTTACATGAGTATTTCCCATTTTCAATCATTTTACTTCTACTCCACCACTGGCTGCTGTTTACACCGCAGGAATTGCGGTGGCGCTCTGTACAGGGGAGCACTCTGGAAATGGTCTATAGCCAATACCCACCATTCAAATTTGCTTCCTAGACATTTCAAAGAATATTTTAAGACCAACTCGCAAGTTCATGATTATAATACTAGACAATCCGACAATCTCCATCCTCCCAGTTTAGTCGTATCAAGCATAGCCAGTTATCCATTAAAGACAGAGGTTATTTACTCTGGAATAAACACATACTTATTGCCAAATCCTTATCTTCAATCAGTAACTTTAAAGTCCAGCCTGCATGATGAATCGAGCCTCTACATATTCTTCTACCATATAAAGCAGACAGACCCATTTAACCCACTAGAAGCTGGGCCGCCCTTCGGGCGGCCCAGCGTCTAGTCGGCGACCTGGCCAACTCGGGAACGATGTAAATAGGGAATGAATGCCCCGCCCTTTAATGCAAATCCCATTATACCTGTTGTCATAGGACCCGTTTTGACCATCTGTTTGCCTGTGTCCATTCATGCCCATATATGGAGATATCTGTATCTGTCTGTCTGCGTCCACTTTATGCCCATATATGGAGATCTTTGACCATCTGTTTGCCTGTGTCCATTTATGTCCATATATGGAGATATATGTATCTGTCTGTCTGCATCCATTTTATGCCCATATATGGAGATCTATGCAGACACAGTGCCAGTTCCGGAAAATGCTGATGTCAGACATCAGAATCCGAACCTTTCGTGCTGGTTCCAGAAAATCGTGTATCGGGTCGGGTCGAGGCCGAGCACTGCACTATGCGTCCATTTTTTGTTGACTCATGTGGCGTACGTGATGTCAGAGCCTTTTATGAAGTGATGTCACAATGAGTCAGCGCTTGCGCTGATTTCCTCCGGAAAAGCCTGATGTCAACAATCAGCCCGCATAAGGAGATTCCGAAAGTTTCGCACCGGTTCGGGAAAACCGTGCGTCGGGTCGGGTCGAGGCCCGGCACTGCACTCCGTGCCGCGGCGGGGAACGCGCGTGCCGAATCTGAAGCCGGTGGGACGAACGGTTCTCGAGATACGCGGATTACAGACACACATGCAGAGACTTCTCGTATTTATAGATAGATATACGGAGATATCTGTCTATATATGCCCATATACTGTATGGAGATCTCTGTATCTGCCCATATGCCCATATATGGAGTTCTCAGTCTTATGCCCATATACGGAGATATCTGTCGGGTCGAGGCAAGATGCCCATATATGGAGTTCTCAATATACGGAGATATCTGTCGGGTCTAGGCCCCTGTATCTGCCCATATGCCCATATATGGAGATCTCTGTATCAGTCTGTGTCCCTTTTATGCCTATATACGGAGATATCTGTCTATATATGCCCATATACTGTATGGAGATCTCTGTATCTGCCCATATGCCCATATATGGAGTTCTCAGTCTTATGCCCATATACGGAGATATCTGTCGGGTCGAGGCAAGGCCCGGCACTGCAGTGATGTCACAATGAGTCAGCGCTTGCGCCCGGCACTGCAGTGATGTCACAATGACCGATTTTGCGCCGATTTCCTCCGGAACAGCCTGATGTCAACAATCAGCCCCGCATAAGGAGATTCCGAACGTTTCGCGCCGGTTAGGGAAAACCGCGCGTCGGGTCGGGTCGAGGCCCGGCACTGCACTCCGTGCCGCGGCGGGGAGCACGCGTGCCGAATCTGAAGCCGGTGGGACGAACGGTTCTCGAGATACGCGGATTACAAACACACACGCAGAGACTTCTCGCATGTTTGCCTGTGTCCATTTATGTCCATATATGGAGATATATGTATCTGTCTGTCTGCATCCATTTTATGCCCATATATGGAGATCTATGCAGACACAGTGCCAGTTCCGGAAAATGCTGATGTCAGACATCAGAATCCGAACCATTCGTGCTGGTTCCAGAAAATCGTGTATCGGGTCGGGTCGAGGCCGAGCACTGCACTATGCGTCCATTTTTTGTTGACTCATGTGGCGTACGTGATGTCAGAGCCTTTTATGAAGTGATGTCACAATGAGTCAGCGCTTGCGCTGATTTCCTCCGGAAAAGCCTGATGTCAACAATCAGCCCGCATAAGGAGATTCCGAAAGTTTCGCACCGGTTCGGGAAAACCGTGCGTCGGGTCGGGTCGAGGCCCGGCACTGCACTCCGTGCCGCGGCGGGGAACGCGCGTGCCGAATCTGAAGCCGGTGGGACGAACGGTTCTCGAGATACGCAGATTACAGACACACACGCAGAGACTTCTCGCATTTATAGATAGATATACGGAGATATCTGTCTATATATGCCCATATACTGTATGGAGATCTCTGTATCTGCCCATATGCCCATATATGGAGTTCTCAGTCTTATGCCCATATACGGAGATATCTGTCGGGTCGAGGCAAGATGCCCATATATGGAGTTCTCAATATACGGAGATATCTGTCGGGTCTAGGCCCCTGTATCTGCCCATATGCCCATATATGGAGATCTCTGTATCAGTCTGTGTCCCTTTTATGCCTATATACGGAGATATCTGTCTATATATGCCCATATACTGTATGGAGATCTCTGTATCTGCCCATATGCCCATATATGGAGTTCTCAGTCTTATGCCCATATACGGAGATATCTGTCGGGTCGAGGCAAGGCCCGGCACTGCAGTGATGTCACAATGAGTCAGCGCTTGCGCCCGGCACTGCAGTGATGTCACAATGACCGATTTTGCGCCGATTTCCTCCGGAACAGCCTGATGTCAACAATCAGCCCCGCATAAGGAGATTCCGAACGTTTCGCGCCGGTTAGGGAAAACCGCGCGTCGGGTCGGGTCGAGGCCCGGCACTGCACTCCGTGCCGCGGCGGGGAGCACGCGTGCCGAATCTGAAGCCGGTGGGACGAACGGTTCTCGAGATACGCGGATTACAAACACACACGCAGAGACTTCTCGCATTTATAGATAGATGAGGACTTGCATCTGTGTCATTTTCGGCTATTCAAAAATAGCAGATGTACAAGCTCATAGTGTGGCAACGAGTGGCACGCTATGTGCTTGTATAGATCTACATTTCTTGAAAAAAAAAAAGAAGAAAAGAAATCATTAAAGTTTGTGCAAATCTTTGAATATACAGTATCTCACAAAGGTGAGAACACCCCTCTCATTTCTGCATATATTTAATTATATCTTTTCATGGGACAACACTGAAGAAATGACACTGTGATACAATGTAAAGTAGTCAATCTACAGCTTGGATAACAGTGCACTTTTTATTGTCCCCTCAAAATAACTCAACATACAGCCATTAATGTCTAAACCGCTGGCAACAAAAGTGAAAATGTCCAAATTGGGACACACAAGTGTCAACATTTTGTGTGGAAGCGCAAGATCTCTAACATCCACCAGCTCCGTGATGTCGTCATGGAGGAGTGGAAGAGGATTCCAGTGGCAACCTGTGAGGCTCTGGTGAAGTAATGGTGGCCACACAAAATATTGACACTTGGGCCCAATTTGGACATTTTCACTTAGGGGTTACTTCTGTTGCCAGTGGTTTAGACCAGGGGTCTTCAACGTTTTCATCCCAAGGACGCCTTAGTTGAGAGAGAGATGAAGCAGGGACCCCCACAACTTTTTCATAGATTCCATATAGTTTAATTGTTTTACAGCACAATCATCAGTGTATTTTGGATTCATGTCAATTTGTGTCTTCAGATATTTAACCACTTGAACCGTCAATACTTAATAAACTTGACCTTTCACTCTTTTTCCCCTCTAAACCAAAGCTCTTTCTATTACTCAAATATTTGGAGGACCCCCTAGGGGTCCCGGACCCTCTGTTGAAGACCCCTGGTTTAGACATTAATGGCTGTGTGTTGAGTTATTTTGAGGGGACAATAAAAATTGCACTGTTATCCAAGCTGTACACTGACTACTTTACATTGTATGAAAGTGTCATTTCTCCAGTGTTGTCCCATGAAAAGATATAATTAAATATTTGCAGATATGAGAGGGGCGTACTCACTTTTGTGAGATACTGGGTCCCTGGAACAACATATATTGGGATGGGGTCCGTGGTCAAATACATATAATTCTCTGTGTCCTTGACATGTCAGTGCAGTGGCACATGTCCCCCACCAGGTGGCTATGTTTGCATGACGACTAGGGCTAACCAGGACAACTTGGACTACAAATCTGCATTGGAGCTTGAGCTGAGACTGATGGAGGAGGAAGGGCTGTGGAGTGCAGTGGAGGTCACAGAGGAACAGGAGTACGTAAGGTCAGAGCATGAGGAGGGATACATACCTGGTCATGTCTACCTCTACAAGAAAACCTCACCTCTACAGTAGCTGCCTGCAAGAAGAGTCATTGTTGTCCTTGTGCACTCTGTTGTTACTGGAGCGAAATCAGGTCAGGTGATCACCTGATGAAGATGTATTAACATTGAAACGTTGTCACGTTATTTGCCTGCACCCTGTTAATAAAAAAGGCTTTAACTGTCCCAAGTTTGCTCCAGTGCCTTCCTTCTTGTACTTCACACATACAGGTATATAAACCATGCGGCTTGCTTATTTGTAATTAAGCTAAGAGTCATTTAGCTGCAAGGATCTTGTCTTGGTTGTTTGATTTTTAGGCAATGCAATACATACATAAACACATGTGTGTACAATTGATATAGCACACAAACAGTGGCGCAGTAGTGCCTCACAGGGTCATGGGTTCAATTCCTGCTGGGGATGCTGTGGACGCTGGGGGGTGTTCTCTCCTCTGGGTCATCAGTGCCCATACCCTACAGTAGGTGGGATTGGCAAAAGGGCCTTTCTGTGTGGAGTTTGCATGTTCTCCCTGTGTCTCCTAGGGTAGGTACTGTACCCTCACAAAAAACATGAAGTAATCCTGGTCTCTATACTGCCTCGATCCCCCTGGCCAGCCGGGCACGTGATGGAGTGGAAAGGAACTGGTTGGAATAACTTGTTCCTTCCACACGCTACGTCCAACCAGGGAAACTCCCCCATCAGGTGAAAAGAAGTAACTTGGACTCCTCATGCATAGAAGGAAGCATGAGGTCAGTCCGTTGTCTCCCCAGGTTGGCAGAGTATTTAGACCAAAACCAGACACAGAGTTTCACAGGGATATCTGAGAAATATATACATACTGTATGAGGAACATATTTACACACACAGTATAATGGGAATAAAAGGTATTCAGGATATTTCACATTTATATACAGATAAAATGTCAAGTGTTATGTCTGCAGTATGGAAGAAGGGCTGCAGGGGGTGCTGGTTCCAGTGTGTTTGAACTCTCTACACCAGGGGCCTGCAACCTTGCTCTACCTCTATGCTCTAGGTCGGGACCCCCAGGGGAGTCCCCAAATGATTTTGGAGGGTCCCCAGATGATTAACTTAATGTGCAACATTGTTTTATCTCTTAAAGGACAACTTTGTTTTTTTTTTTACAACAAGGGTTCATATTTTAGATTGTAATTAGAGAAAAGAAAAAGTGAGTGTTAAAATGTTTTCATTTGCTTTGTTCTATTGTTTTATCGCGTTTACCGTGCTAAAATTGGGGGCATGCGTACGCATGGGGGCATGCGTACAAGTGGCTAAAAATGTATTTTTAGACACACTAAGCTAGCAGTTTGTTTATTGCTATTTACAGTAACACTTCTAGCCCCCATAAGTCACATCCAACCATGAAAGGTTGCGTAATTGCGTTGTATCTTGGGAATGGGCTTATTCTGTGTAAAATGACATATTTGGCCACTTGTACGCATGCCCTCAACCACTGAAATAAGAATCTCTAAAACAATAGAAAGTAAATGAAATAATTCTCATCTTTTATATTCTTTAATGACAATCTAAAATATGAACCCTTGTTGTAAAAAACTAAAGTTGTCCTTTAAACCTCTGTCTTGCATATTTCAAAGATAGCTGAAAATGTTTTTCTTTCTTTCTTTCTTTCTTTCTTTCTTTCTTTCTTTCTTTCTTCTTGAGCATTAGAAACACATGGGCATGCTCAAATGCATGACTGAATCCATTCAGAGCATTATTAGCACAATGTATCATGACATCATTATGATACATTATTACTTTTAGCATTATTAGTCCTACACTTTTTGTCTGAACCTGCTTTCGCCAGTAAAAGTCATTTTCTTGTAGCTTGGGGTCACAAGAATTCAAGAGGGTGCCCAGTGAAATCCCTTGGGCATTTCTTGTCATTAACCCCTTGATGCCCAAAACTTGAATGCCATTTTTTATTATTATGGTGCTTCAAAATACTCACATTTGCTTTCTACAGTGTTTAACTATGAACGTGGATGGCCTTCATGCTCGATAACTCCAAAATCTCTTAAAATATATATTTTTAGTGCTGTCCGAGTGAACTAAATTAATCACAATTAACTCACCGTTATGTTAATCGCGATTAATTATTTTAATCGCAATTAATCGCATATTTACAAACATTGGCTACAATATCGGCTATATTGGCTACAAGGTCCATCCCTGTTGATCTAACAAAAAATACAATGTATAATTAAAGCATAAAGGTGGACACAACAGTAATCATTTAGCAGATCCTTATACCCATTAGCTGCAGTCTGTTTAATGCCATACCATTATGATTTATTCAGGTTTTTAATTGATTTAGAATAAAAGATTAACATACTTTTGCATAAATCCAGCAAATATTTCCACTCCCAAGTTAATAGGGCCACGAAAGACTTGAAAGATATCCCTCTAAGTTACCTTGTGACCTGATAAAAGCTGATGACTTATTTGCGATTAATCGCGCGATTAACTACATAATCATGCGATTAATCGCGATTAAAATATTTAATCGTTGGACACCACTAATTTTTTTGAGATGTTATGAACAATAATCAAGTAAAATGTATCAAATCTGCTTTCTACAATCTTTACTAGTGAAACTGTAGCATATTTCCTTTCAAATGGTTGCATTATTATACCTTTCAGGCCATCTTTTGATTTCCAAATCAACCCCATTTTTTAGATTAAATGCAAAAATACTCAATCAAAACCATCACATTTACTTTTTCCAAGATGTATTGATACATGTGGCATGTTCAATGTTTTGATTCCAAATTAAAGAATATTAACTCTTTCATGGGAATTGGCAGAGTAGCCTACTTTAACCCAATTAAATAAATTCAACTAAAGAAAACAAGTATTCCACCAAAATTAATAACAGTCAGCTGAATAAAGTAGCATGTTTTAAATCATTATTAAATAATTGCAGCTATGCATATTATCATTGAATTGCTGTGGGCTACAGATTATGACCACAACTTTTTTCCTGCTATGCATGCCTTGACATATACACATATACATATACATGTGACCTGTCAGATGTTTTTGCCAAGATGTTGATTGGGAAAGAAGTTCCTTCAGAATGTGTGTGCCCTGCAGTTGATGGCTGAGCTACAGAGTGTGATCACAGATGAGCATTTTCAGAATGCAGGGGACCTGATCAGACTCAGAGCCTTGGATCATATTGCAATTGCTGATGTCATACATCTAGTCTGAACATATGACTTCTCCATCTGATGGTATGGCCTGTACTACCAAAAGCTACCTTTACATGTCCAAAGATATCTTCCCTAGGGGACACCACCCATTGCTGGGGCAAGGAATGGTCAATGAACCAACCAGTTCAGAGTTCACCTTCATGAGGAATCTGCTACACTTGTTTAACAACTCTTATGAGCGTGTATGAATGTGGTGAAGTAAGTATGTATGTAGTGTTTTTAGGTGGTTCTTAAAAATGTCCAGAGAGGCTGCAACTCTCAAGACATCTGGCGGGGCATTCCATACATTTTTGTTGGTTACATGTCTCCTTTCCGACACTAACCCTATCTCTAACCCTAACCCTAAACCTCTATGGAAGTGTCGCCACTCCGACAATAAGAAGTCAATGTCGGAGTGGGAGCATTTATCTTGCAGGGACAACATTTGTAGCTCATCTGGTTCAATAGTTGTAGCCAAAAGTGTTTTGAGAGAGTGGCCATATTGGATTTGGCCTCTATGATGAACCCAAAGAGTCACTGGGCGCCCTTAAACCATTAGAGCATGCCCTGGATTACAACTGTGACAAATTTGGTGCTTTTACACTGATTAGTGCAAAAAATATCCCTAAGGCCCTGGACAGTAATACTTTGACAGTTAGCATGTCTTAGTTGTTTTGTCATAAAATATTAAAATTAGAAATGTTACAAACTTATTTCCCCCTTAACATTGGTATTCTGAACATTTTGAGCACCTCAGAAAATGTTTTAGCGGTTTAGAAGATAGAGACAAAAAAAACCTGTCACGTAGGTTCCCAGAATTTCATCACCAGCTCTCTCACAAACTGGAGGGGCACGAAAACAAGTAAAACATAGCTAAACCAGTAGTTCAAGGCTATTTGCAACCCTCCCCTCAACAAACGCTCAGGACAGTATTCCAGTATAGCTAGGGCAGACAGACTTCACATCACAGACATCACTGACGTGGTTCTTCTCAGCTTAGAGGACTTCCCTACTGAAGGTGAGTTCAATACTTATACTAGACACTTAACCTGTGAGTTGGGGCCGAAAGATTGTAAAAACAAAAAGATTTTAATTAGGTTGGGTTCCGTTCACCAATGATATGGTATTTCCTGACACCAGATTGGAATTAGTAAATCGGTTTATTTTCTTCAAGATACTTTGCAACCTGTTCGTAGACATTTTTTTTCCATGACCTTTGAAATGGAACTAAGAATTGAAATGGGGCGGTAGTTGCCAGGATCTAGTTTGTTACCTTGTGTGTGCACTTTTTACAGTATAGAGTTTACTTCCCATGGCATGTACTGTAACTTAAATACATTCATCTGAAAATACAGTATCTGAGAGCACTGTGCAGATGTAGCCTACTACTAAACTATGTTCATGAACATAATTGTTCCTGTAAACTAATTATTATTCTGAAACATTGGATGTAGGTATAATACTGATAATAAACTTTAGATTGATGATGTAATAGTGACAATTAAAACATCAATACATCACAATTATGTGTCCACTAGCAGCATGTCACCTCAGCGGATTTCCATGGCAGGGGAATGATAGGAATTGAAAGAGGAAGCTATTTTCATCTTTTAAAGCAAATGGGAAAGGCACATTAGATCATCTTTAACCATCCAAGACATATTATGCTACCATGTATTATCAGACACAAGTGCATCATATAACAAATAACAATAAATGATATATGTATATGTCATACCGTAAAGTTCCTTAGAAAATGTGTAATTGAAAAGAGTGGGAACACTGTGTTAGATAATCAAAACGTATGCAGTAACTCACTGCTGATATGTCATGATACAGGTGCAGTTTAAGATGTCAGGTGACAGCAGAACACTTGAGATGGTGAAGGATGTGATGGTGTCCTGTCACAAGCACACAGAGATAGGAGATAAGATAGCCTTCTACAACAGCTGGGCCCAGAACTATGATCAGGTAACTTTGGAAATAGAAGGTTGATGATAAGAAAATGTCACATCCTTTAATCGTTTCACAGTTGGACATTGGACAGACGCAGAGCTGATAAAAACAGACATGCCATTCTGTTACCATCTAGATGTATTGTAGAATGTGCTATCCCCTCTTTAGACATATCAGTGTAACTACCGACATTATTGTCTCCACCAGCCGAAGGCTGAGGGAGAGTATGTTTTCCCCTCCGTCCGTCCGTCCGTCCGTCCGTCCGTGCGTCCGTGCGTCCGTCCGTCCGTGCGTGCGTCCGTGCGTCCTCGCAGTTTGTGAACAGCTAATCTCAGTCACCGTTGGCCCGATCGCTGCCAAACTGAGCACACACACTCCCTGGATGCCAATCTAGAACCTCTGCCCCACATTTTTCAAATCAGCCTCATGGTGGCGCTATAACAGGCCGATTTGTGTGGCCTGGTTGTTACCAGCTAATCTCCGGCGCCGTTGGCCCGATCGCTGCCAAACTGAGCACACACACTCCCGGATGCTAATTCAGAACCTCTGCCCCACATTTTTTAAATCAGCCTCATGGTGGCGCTATAACAGGCCGATTTGTGTGGCCTGGTGGAGACCTGTGCTCGTTCATGAATTGTTTCAGGTTACCAAATAAAGGGATAATTATTCAATCAGCCACGTTAACTTGCTAAACATCATTTATATATATGTAATATATTTGAACATGTTAAGAAGCCAGACTTAAAGGGATAGTTCACCGACAAAATACTTTTTGTTTTCCTATCGATTACTCACCCCATGGAGACATGAATTCATGGATACATGTTTTTATTATTATTGGCTTAAGCCAATAATTTGAGGAGACTCTTTGTGTCTCCATAGGGAACAAAGCAGGCTCCTTGTGTCTCCATAGGGAACCACTGCTGGTCATCAAACTATTGACTATTGTAACAAAAACATGAATTCAAGTCTCCAAGGGGTGAGCAATCTATAGGAAAAACATTATTTTTGGGTGAGGTGAACCATCCCTTTAAGCATACGTACGACAAACTTGTAAGTTTTGCTGTAAGAGTATAAACTGAGCATTACTCGTTCATCAGCACCTTTGTCATGACCCCCTTACACGATGCTGAATATTGATAGTGGTTTGGGCTATTTCATTCTCCCATGTACCGTATACTAAACACTTGTGCTTTGTTGTGACTGCTCTGTACAGGACACTGTTCTCCTGGAATACCAGGGACCGAATCTAGCAGCCAACAGCATCTCTTCCCATTTCCATGGCGACCGCGAGGCAGCAGTGGTATTGGATGTGGCCTGTGGTACTGGGCTGGTGGCCATTCAGGTACACTCACAAGACAGAAGACACAGAGAGAGTGAATTTGAATGAGCATGGCATTGATGTATTGAATAATTTCTGTAATGGAGGTTGTTTTTGGGGCGGTGAAACCGGCTCCTTATAAACAGCTATGTCTGTAGGTGTCTGGCTATGTGGGTATGTCTCTAGCCTGGCCAGGCACACTCAACACTCACGCACGCACGCACGCACGCACGCACGCACGCACGCACTAGGAGGGACTAACTACCTTGCACATTAACTTGTTGTGTTTCTACTCTGTTGTCCAGATGAAAAGCCATGGGTTCAGACATTTCGTCGGCGTTGATGGCAGCAGGTCTATGTTGGATGTAGCCAAACACTCTGGCCTTTACCAGGACCTCAAAGAATGCTGGCTGGGAACAGAGCCGCTACCTATCCACTGGGGTAATGCAGCGCTATACTGCTGATATTTAACTGATCATTGTGCTGATATACTATATTATCAGGGTTTCTCAACGTGGGTGTTGCACCCTAGGATGCTGATAGCTTTGTTTTTCTACCGGTGAAACAGGTGAAATAATTATTTACATCAATAAATTGAGGAAACTTAAAGGTGATACACCATGAAATTTCACTTTTCCTATTTTAAAACCTTTTTTTGGGGTCCCACTAGCACCTTCTATCCTCACAAAGTCCCATTTCTGACCGATGTGTCTTTCTCTGGTTTTGAGAAGGCGAAGGTTAAAAGTATCCCACGGGTTCTCAAAACAGGCTGTTCAGATTTGCTGCAGATTGTGACGTCATCTGCCGATTGTGACGTCATCACACAAAAAAAATCAAAAAACATTTTTTTTTCAAAAAAAGGTTTTTTTCAAAAACATTTTTTTTATTCCAAAAGGATTTTTTTTTTGGGGGGGGGGGGGGGGGGTGGCGCAGTTCAGGCCAAAGGTGGTACTGCAGCTGAAATGCTCTGAGAGCCATTCAAAAATGAGAGAGGCTCTCTATTCAGGAGTGGTAATTTAGCCTCAAACCTTTTGAAAAACGTTTTTGGGACATAAACAATATGACATAAATACTTTTTAAATGCATGGTGTATCACCTTTAATAGTATTTGGGTTCATTCCAGGGAAGAGATCAATGACATTAACACAGAAATACATAGTTTGTATACACATATGGGGTTACGCGCGGCGTCATCACGTCAAGCCGTCAGTTGTCATATCGACGAGCTTAGTTTCCTGGGCAACCAGGGTTGTTGTGACATCAAAACGATAAACAATTCAGAGGTTAACTTATCTTCATATTGTTGACTTAAACAAGGAGCCATTAAACCAAAACAATGTCGCAGAGAGACACATGATCTTAATCAAAACTGACATGCTGGCTAATATGCACAAGCACATATGTACATATGAAATATACGGTATCAGAGCGATAAATACATAATTATTTATAACTCTATTAGATGTCCTGTGGTGCCACAGAACACTTTGATAATATTTAGTTGGTTCATTGTTTTTGTCAAAAGAAATGTAAACGTGTCCTGTACGTCCATATGGGCTGGGCTTCCTTGGAGTTGGAAGCATGACACTTTTAATCAATCAAATATTTAGAATGTATCAATATCACTTCAGTTTAACCACTTAAACCCTCTATACTTAGTAAGTTGCCAAAAATAGCCGATCTACAAGCTCACAACGTGCCACGTTGTGACTCGATATGACACGTTGTGAGCTTGTAGATCTGCTATTTATTGGTGAATGTTCCCCCCAGAATAGGGACGTTGTGGTTCAAGTGTTTAAATGTCAAGTATGAAGTTATTTTTAATCTGTCGTAATTGAAATACTATTCTCATACTATTCTCATTTTCCAATGCATATTACATATTGATATACTGTAATATGAGATAAATGTAAGGTTCTATAAAGTCACAAAGTAATTCAGGGTTGACCTCCGACTAAAATGTTTGAGAACCACTGCTGTATATCAATGTGTATTCATTGTTTGTCCACCTTACTGTCCATGTTACTTCCTCCTGCAGGTTCATTTGATGTGGTGGTGATTGTAGGAGCTCTGAGTCATGGCCATGTTCCTGTCAGTGTGGTCAGAGATCTCTGTAGGGCAGCCAAACCAGGTGAGCTCACCTCTCTCTTTTCATTGACTTGTGTGTTCCTAGTGTGTGTTCTGAGTGTCCCTGGAACAACACATTTTGAGATGGGGTCCGCGGTCAAATACATATAATTCTAGGGGTCCCTGACATCTCAATGCAGTGGCACATGTCCCCCACCAGGTGGCTATGTTTTCATGACGACCAGGGCTAACAAGGACAACATGGACTACAAAGCTGCGTTGGAGCGTGAGCTGAGGCTGATGGAGGAGGAAGGGCTTTGGAGTGCAGTGAAGGTCACAGAGGAACAGGAGTGGATAAAGGCAGAGTATGAGGAGGGATACAGATCTGGTCAAGTCTACCTCTACAAGAAGACCTCACCTCTGTAGCTGCCTGCAAGATGGCTCAATGTTGTCCATGTGCACTCTGGTGTTATTTTTGAGTGGTGGTCACACCACTCCTGTAATTCGCTTTCACGATGTTACTGGCTGGCTGGCTGGCTGGCTGGCCGTGTATGTCTGTCGCTTGCCATACCTCTCCTGACCACACACAGACCACAAACACATACACACACACGTTAAAGGAGGGGCGCTATTGAGCAGGCAGACTCAACACTCTCTCTCTCACACACACACACACACACACTCACAAATGTCCGCGACTGGGCTACAACAGCACGCACAACGTTGTGTGTGTGTGTGTGGCTGCTCGCGCTAATGTTGCAGCCGGAGACATAACTCTGAGCATGGAGAAAAGTCCCACGCTGAGGTAAACGCAATGTTGTGGTTTCATTGGAAGTGGCGTGCCGCTGAATGGAGCTCCCTGCAATTGTGTTCCACTACTTTACCTTGCATTGGATGTTTATTTTTCGGCGCTGTTGTGTGCACTCTGCACTGCAGCCTCGTCCGTCCGTCCGTCCGTCCGTTCAACACACATCACATCACCCAAGTAAATCCTGGCTTATACTTCTTCATCTCACGGCGTGTTCCGTGACAAAATGTGGCTGATCTACAAGCTCACAACGCCTCGCATCCGCGACGCGTTGTGAGCTTGTAGATCTGCTATTTTCCAGGCGCAGAAACTTGCAGCGCAGCGCACGTTATTATTTTTATGATTTAATAATCTAACATAGCCTACTATTTAAACACTTTCACAAGCCACAGTGTGGCTTAATATTCACATTAAGGGTAACAAGCAGGCACGCTGCATGCACTGCACATTAGAACAAGTTTGCTAGTGAGTGTAAATCAGTGGATTCCTCAAAGAAAGCTCACAATGCGTCCGTCCGTCCGTCCGTCCGTCCGTCCGTCCGTCCGTCCGTCCGTCCGTCCGGCCGTCCGTCTGTCTCCCGCCACTGTTGAGCATGAGCAACCTTGCAATCCATGTGTTTGACTCTTTTTATTTGACTATTTTTATTTGACCACCACTCAGTTCACAAGGTGTGATTTTATATTTTATTTTTTATTTTATTTTTTTCAATTAAAGAATTCAAGCAATATTACCAAAACTCATGAATAATAAATGTGTAACTCAACAGCACCATTTGACATACTGATACATGGTTGGTTAGTCTTTTCTTAATGTTTACTTTGCTTACAGGTATGTACACAGCTGATCCTGTACATCCTGTTTCAGGATCTTTTGAGCAATATGTATATATAAACACTGAATCTGGTTAATTAAGTTCACAGTCTCTGGACTGAGTAGCCTACCACACTGGAGTTGTCTTTGACTTGTTTTTTAATCCCTGCTGTTAGGCTACCCCAAGACTTCTTGGAGGAATCGCCTCGATACGTGGGCTGCTGTCTGCAGAGGCGTTGCCATTGTGATTTTTTTATTTAGATATTGGTAACCTCCAGCGCCATCTTTGCCTCCAGTTACCCATACTCAAAGTCTGTGCTGGGCTGACTAGGCCCAGAGATACTACACTGGCCTTTACCAGGACCTCAAAGAATGCATGCTAGGAACAGAGCCGCTACCTATCCACTGGGGTAATGCAGTGCTATACTGCTGATATTTAACTGATCATTGTGCTGATATACTGTATACGTATCAGCGCTTCTCAGTGTGGGTGCCGTGGCACCCTAGGATGCTGATAGCTTTGTATTTCTACCCCATATCTATCCGACAGTGAAATAATTATTTACATCAATAAATGGAGGAAACTTCTTATTTATAATAGAATTTGGGCTTATTCCTGGGAAGAGATCTTACAAGTGTTGGAAAAGAATGGTTCCAGATCAATTCTTTATTAACACAGAGATACATAGTTTTTATACATATGTGTGGTTACGCCTGGCGTCATCACGTCAACCTGTCAGTTGTCATCTGGACGTGCTTAGTTTCCTGGGCAACCAGGGCTATTGTGACATCAAAACTGTAAACAATTACATCTTAAATGTTAACTTACTATCTCTTCATATTGTTGACTTAAACTTGGAGCCATTAAACCAAAACGATGTTGCAGAGAGACACACCATCTTAATCAAAATGACTCATAAGAGACATGCTGGCTACCTAATATGCACAAGCACATACAAATGAAATATATTGTATCTAATACATAATACTGTATTTAGAATTTATCAATATCACTTCAGATTAAAAGCACTCTATACTTAGTAAGACAGACCACCAAACCTCCATGCCAAAAATAGCCGATCTACGAGCTCACAACGCACCAACGCGTGTTGTGAGCTTGTAGATCTGCCATTTATTAGTGAATATTCCCTCCAGAATAGGGATCTTGTGGTGTTTAAATGTCAAGTATGAATTTATTTTCAATCTGTTGTAATGGAAACTATACTATTCTCTCAAGTTTTCCTCATGACACATACAGTACTGTATCTTAGGGGACATGATTTACATATTTATGTACTGCAATATGACATAAATTCCGGTATACGGTTCTATAAAGTAACAACATAATTCAGGGTTGACCTCAGAATAAGATGTTTGAGAACCACTGCTGTATATATCAATGTGTATTCACTGTTTGTCCACCTTACTGTTACTTCCTCCAGCAGGTTAATTTGATGTGGTGGTGATTGTAGGAGCTCTGAGTAATGGCCATGTTCCTGTCAGTGTGGTCAGAGATCTCTGTAGGACAGCCAAACCAGGTGAGCTCACCTCTCTTTTCACTGTTTATGTTCCTCCCTATAGTCAATACTGGAAAGAAACAAATAATAAACAAGGGTGCCCGCTAGCCTATAGCGGTCCAGGCGAATACCACATAGGCTCTGAAGCCTGACAGCATGTCGTGAGTTCGAGTCCCCACCTTTGCTGCGTGTCACTCCGTTTCTCTCCCCATTTCATTTCAGTCCACTGGCCTATCAATAAAGGCATTAAAGCCCAAAAACGAATATTTAAAAAAATAAAAGAATAAATCTGACAGACCCATTTAAATGGCTGCACAGACAGCTGCTCAACTAATACTCTAAGTCGCTGTACTGTGTGTGCGTAAACCTAATAGTGTCAGTGACACTCAGTGCAGTGACACATGTCCCCCACCAGGTGGCTATGTTTGGATGACAACCAGGGCTAACCAGGAAAACTTGGACTACAAATCTGCATTGGAGCTTGAGCTGAGACTGATGGAGGAGGAAGGACTGTGGAGTGCAGTGGAGGTCACAGAGGAACAGGAGTGGGAAAGGGCCGTGTCAGAGCATGAGGAGGGATACATACCTGGTCATGTCTACCTCTACAAGAAGACCTCACCTCTACAGTAGCTGCCTGCAAGATGGTCAATGTTGTCCATGTGCACTCTGGTGTTATGTTTTGTTGTTTGTGAATTAAAGAATTCAAGCAAAACTCGAGAATAATTATCTTCCAGGCTTCATGGGCAGCATGTGCTAAAATAAATTAACAGGGTACTTTACATGTCATGACCTGATGAAACCCTTGACATTGAAACGTTGTCACGTTATTTGCATGCACCCTGTAAATAAAAAAGGCTTCAACTGTCCCGAGTTTTCTCCAGTGCCTTCCTTCTTGTACTTTAAATAGGCCTTCATATAAACCATGTGACCTGCTTAATTGTGATTAAGCTAAGAGTTCATTCATATTGAGCTGCAAAGATCTTGGTTGTTGGTTTATAATGCATACATGCAGTACATAGGTTTGTTTACACTTGGTATATCTGCACACATAATAACTGTTGGCATAATTAGCTTAGTTGAGAAATATGTGAAGAGGTGTATGGTAACATGAAAGTTCAAATTAACCCCTTTGAATGGCTGTTGTTATTGTAGCTCCCACAGCCTATAGTAGCCTATTGAGTTTATTATATCAAGTGTTTATAGTAAACATGTCTCACAAAATGTTGCTCGGAGGTTGAAGATGTGAAAATGTCACAAAATAAATTGATGTGAAGTTTACTATCTTCCGCACCAAAACAGTGTCCAGCATGTTTGTCCAGAGTAGTCAGGTAAGTAAAGGACTGACACATCTTTTTGAATGAATAAGCAATAAGAAACTCTGAAACTATCAAATTCAAGCTTGACTTGGACTCAAGTGCAATACAATGGGTGTATTATATGCAATAGTTCGATAGAGTGCTTGGAATAAGCAACACCTTTTTTGTTTCCTCTGAGCATCATTCATTGAAACTAAATTTGAATCCCTGACAAACACATCACATTTGTTTTGTCCTCTAGCGTGGTAAACCTATGTCACCTCAGTCTCTGTCAAACCAGTTTGTCCTGTGGATTTCCCATGGCTGGGGAATGGAGGAGACTGAATGCCCAGGGAAATGATTGTAGAGAAATTCAAAGAGGGGGCTATTTTCAATCACCATGTAAATGCTATACGGAAATAGCGCATTAGATTGCTGAAGAGAGAAAGGTCATGCTTCTACTTTAAAAGAAGTGCCTAATAGCAATTGTTCAGTGTCAGGGGTCTCCCTGACGCTCCAGCTCTTTAGTCAACAGAAGATAAATTACATTTTCACGTGGGTTACATTTTCATGTGGGTTACATTTTCATGTGGGTCAACCCTTTCATTTAACTTTTCCATGAGCTATTTAAAACTTAAGAATATCACTTACACTTCCTTTAACCCAGTTAGACACCTTCTGGAAAAAATAAATACATTATTTATTCTCAATTCATGTTGTATGTTCCTATATAGTAACATCTAAAATGACAGATGCTTACCCAGATTGACAGGTATAACAACTCATAGGCTTTCCAGGTCTAAATGGGTTTAAAAAATAGATTAGTACTTTTTAATTTGAATAATTAAGGATTCTACATCAAATGAAAATGCATTGTTTTTGGTTCAAATCATTTTACTAAAAAAGGTACAGGGGAAAAAAAGTACAAAATGTTTTTTACAACAGCTGGACACAATGTGTTATTCAAATATTCTGAGGTATTGAAGGTTTACATCATTCATTACATAACCTTTTGCCGATGAACCCCTTTCAGTAGCCATGTTAGTATTAACAACTTTAAAACTTGGGCGTTTTAGGCAAAACGTTTAAAACAATGTCAAAAATTTCTCTAGTAGCGGATCTATACAGTTTTGTAGAACTGCTATTTTAGGCATGGATACAATCGTACAACAAAGTATAAAATAGGGTTTAAAAAAGGGATGCATGTCAATATGACAATATCCCTAGCTGGATTATTTAGTGACTTGTTGGCACTTTTGTTTAGACGTTATGGAATGAAACGCCAGTGCAATGATAAATCCTTCATTTTCTAAACAGCACAAATAGCAACTTATGACCAAACATTCAAGCACATAAATCCAAATAGTTCATTATAAAGGATGTCCATATACTGAATATTCATTCACAGTCAGAGGGGTGTGCGTGTGTGCGTGTGTGCGTGCGTGCGTGCGTGTGTCTCCACGCATGCGCGCACACGCGTGTGCATGTTCATATATATGTCCTGGCTGGGTTTGCGGAAGAATCCTCCTCATTCTCCTCAGACTCCACTAAGCTCTCCTGTGATTGGAGTCTTTTCAGCTGGGACTTGGTGGACGGTGCGTGGCTTTGCTCCGAGCCGGGTCTCTTCATCTGAGACTTGGTGGACGGCGCCACGCTGCCGGACAACTCTGACCCCGAACTCACGTCCGGTTGGCCCTGGGAGGGAGGAGGCATCATGTACAGCGGCTCCCAGGGCTTCGCCGACACTCCGTCGTAGCTCGGAGGCTGGGACCTCATCGACGGCGGGCCGGTGTACCGAGAGCCCGTCTGCCGGGAGCCGTTGGAGGAGCGCACCACCAGGTAGCGCACCGAGGGGCTCTTGTCCACGTCGCTGTCCCTCATGGACCGTGCCGAACTGATGAACAAGCCCCCGCCCAGGATGAGCAGGATGGCGGCGCCCCAGCCGATGTACAGGCACGCGCCGATCTCCCGGCGCTGGGCGTCGATGGCGGCGCTGTAGAACGTGCGCACCACCGAGCCGGCCGTCCAGGACGTGGGGATCAGACACAGCACGCCCGCGGCGATCAGCACCGCCCCCGCCACCACGGCAACGCGCCCTTTGCTCCCTCCGCCTTGCTCGTCCAGGAAGCGGGTGCACTTCCCCCCGATGAAGGCCAGCAGGAGCCCCCCGCCACCCACCACCACGCTGAACACCATGAGGGCCCTGGCCGCCTGCAGGTCAGAGGTCAGCGCCAGCATGGAGTCGTAGGGCTTGCACTGGATCTGGCCCGTGCTCTGCACCACGCAGCTCATCCAGATGCCCTCCCACATGGTCTGCGAGGTGACGATGGTGCTGCCCACGAAGGCGGTGACCCGCCACATGGGCATGATGCAGCTGATGATGACCCCCACCCAGCCCAGCAGGCAGAGGGCGCTGCCCAGCATCCCGATCCCCATAGAGGCCATGCCGACAAGGAGGATGAAGGAGAGTTCAATAGCTGCACTTCTCACCGTTCTGCCACAGGAGCACGGTTCAAGCCTCCCGGCCTTTAGTTTGTGATCGGCGCACTGCTCCCAGTCTTCTCCCACAGGGTGCCTAACGACAAGTCACCGCGTTCTCTCTCGGGTCTCTGGCATTATCTATCTGTTGCTGTTTACTTACACAGGCTTGTGCTCTGCATTTCTTCTCACCAAGGCTTGTGTTGTCATGAATGGCAGGCAGGCGAGCTACTTCCTCTGCCTGTCAGGCTTATCCAGTTCTATGTCCAGCCTCCAGTAGCTCCTAGTAGTGCCTGTTTGACTCCAGGTGTATCTGATCTGGCTGCCACTTCTGCCAAAGCGCCGCTGTTTTCCAGTCACTCTTCTCTCCTATCTCTGTCCCTCCCCCTTTCAACCCCTCTGCTGCCTGCCTTCTTTATTTTTCTACTCTTCTATATCCCCTGTGTTGTTATTTCTCTCTTCTCTCTCACTCCCTTCCCCCCGGCTTTCTGTTGCTACTGCACAGCGTCCCCTGTACTGTGACACCTGTTGAGTATCCACCAGGTAAGGTGAAGACCACACCCACGCTCTGGGGACAGAGAGGAGGAGGCGGTTTAAGACAGAGGGGGGAGGGAGCGAGACAGGTAGCTGTTAAAACCATGACATCATATTGTCAGTGTCATTGTTGTCTCTTTTTAGAGCAGTAAGCGTTAACTTAAAACACAATGAACTTAAAACACAATGAGCACTGCAGCAGTTCATAGACTGGTTGATACAACAAAACCCCTTTTCATTTCAGAGCAAAAATTTACCATATTGACACAGCGGCCATTTTATGTTTACATCCCACTCAGGGGTGGGTAGGAAGGTACTGGTCTTCCCATCCCTGAGTATGATGTAAAAACAAAATGGCCACCAAGATAATATGGTCAATTGCCTTTGTCACTTCATCTCATAATCATATTTTTGACAATAAGAATAAAAAATAGGATAAGTGTATTGATGGCATGTAATTCAAAAGTAAAAATTAAACGCATAACTAGGCAACTCTAAAAGAACTGTAGGCTATAACAAATAAATATTATGTAAAAATAAAGTAACATATAAGCAGTATGTGAATAAACAGTATACAGCAACATTATTATTATTTATTGAAATGCTCTCAATTAAAGGAGTGAACTGAAATTTGTTTTTTGGTGTGCACTGTGCAGCCTACCTTACTGTTTGGTTGGTGATGGCTGATATAAGCAGACACACCTGATCTGAATCAAACTAACTAGACTCTGATCTGGGCGTGACTACACACCTGTTGACACACAGCAAATCAGTGGTTCTAAAAGTGGGGTCTGGGTACCCCCAGGGGTCCTCAAAGGGGTTCCAGGGGGTCCACAGCTAAATTAATTATAGCATCAAAATCAGTTGAACCACTTTAACCCAATTTTGAAAATAGCAGGTCTACAAGCTTGCTCACAATGCATTGTGATGTGACGCATTGTGAGCCTGTAGAATGAAAAAACATGAAAATGTTGAATTTTTTAAAATCATTTCAAACATTCTGAACAAAATCTTCTCTTTATGGGGTCCCTGGAGAGAGGCACAACATCTTTTCAAAGGCAGGTCCACGGCTAAGTAAATTCGGGGTCCATGACATGTTTTTCGAACCAATGGGATAAATCATCTGGCCATGCCCACACACTCTCAAGAGAGATTCTCAATCTTGACAGGATGTTTAATCTGTCTTTTGGATTATGCTGATATATGCATTGAAGCAGACAAGTGTTATCACACAATAGAAAATAAAAGTGGATTTTCAAGGAAACCCTGCCTCATTTTATGTAATATCTATAGGCATGAATTGCATAATATCTATAGGCCTGAAAAAACACAAAAGAAGAATATTGATACTCTTTAGGGAGAGGAGACATAGTGAAATGTAACATGATCTCCTGGGAGGTATAGGCTCATGGTTAGAAATAGGATATTGTCCAGGAGAAAGAAAAAATCTCCCTCCACACACACACACACACACACACACACACACACACACACACACACACACACACACACACTCAACATCCCTCCAAGAGAGAGAGAGAGAGAGAGAGAGAGAGAGAGAGAGAGAGAGAGAAAGAGAGAGAGAGAGAGAGAGAGTGAGAGAGAGAGAGAGAGAGAGAGAGAGAGAGAGTGTGTGTGTGTGTGTGTGTGTGTGTGTGTGTGTGTGTGTGTGTGTGTGTGTGTGTGTGTGTGTGTGTGTGTGTGTGTGTGTGTGTGTGTGTGTGTGTGTGTGTACAAGATTCACTACTATAACCCACTGCACTTCTAGTCAAAATACATATGCAACTTGATCTGATTAGAAACATTTGTATTGTTTACACTGTAAACAATAAACTGGAAGGAAACTGGTTACTCTGTTGTCAGCTGATAACAGAGTAACCAGTTTCCTCAATGAGTTCAATTGTTGCTCCACCTCTGTTTAACCAACAAACATTCAGGAGGGAGTTGGGAGTAGTACTGTCTATATTTGTTATATTTAGTTTTCTTCACAAACCATTTCTTTTATTATTTTTATTCCCTGACAACTATGAATACGTCTTCAGACTCTTCATCAATTCTTAGGCAAAACATAAGTGACTTTGACAAAGGCTTAATCCTCCAGCCTGATTAGGGGAAGCAAGTAATATTTCCCTACCATCTGAACCCTGAAACAGCCAAGCTCACAACACATCCCAATGTGAGCTTGTAGATCAGCTATTTTCAGCTAAGAGATTTGGAGTGTAGAGGGGGAAAAAGGTAGACCCCTGTGGAAGTATAGGGTTTAAGTGGTTAATGAAACACACACACACACACACACACACACACACACACACACACACACACACACACACACACACACACACACACACACACACACACACACAGTGTCAGACACTAACAAACGAAACCCCTTGTCTACTTGTGTCATTTATTCAGCATAATTTCTGTTGGGGAAGATACATTTTTACATGACTTGTAACGCAACATCCTCACATGTTTACAAAGATTATTTTGTGTAAAGAATACTTGCAAGACCAGAAGAGCAGCCTGATGCCTGCAGGCTGCACTGCTGCAGCATTATTCGCCACAGTATAAACCCTGTGAAAAACACATCCATTGTGGTGAGTTTAGAAATGAGACCAGACCTTTGGTCATATTATACGTTTTGCATTTGATTTTGTTTAAGCTAAGTCATACTGAGGAGAGGAAAACTGCAGTAAAGATGCTGATTGAAATGACATGAAAAATTACGTTGACCCCAATGAAGGCTGTCGACCTCCCAGCTGGGAATAGATGATGATGCTCGCAAAGAAGCTGGCCAGGCCCAGCAGATGTATGCCTCTTGACACCATGCCCCAGCTCTTCAAAGAAAGAGAGAGAGAGAGAGAGAGAGAGAGAGAAAGAGAGAGAGAGAGAGGAGGCAAGAAGCAAGTAAAGTGGTGGAAGCCGTTGCTATCCAGCCGTATCAAAGGTTTTTTGTGCGAGAACACAGAGGAGGGTTGTTGCCATCTGCTTTCTCCTGACCCAATTACTTGGGTGGAAGATTGTATGCTAATGCTGGCTACACGATGCCACAACCACACACACACACATGTGCATCCCTGTGGGCAAGAAAACGTCATGCATCTACAGTACACTTTTCATGGAGCTCAAACCACTTAATATTGAGACAAGATTATGACTAGTTGTAGATCCCATCTTAAATAGAAGCCCCTCTCTCCCAATGTCAGGTGCTCTAGAAGAGAGCAGGGGTGCCTCAGAATACAAGGGTGCCTCAGAATACTTTGATAATATTTGGAATGGATCAATATCACTTCGGTTTATCCACTTTAACCGTAACCCTCTCTATACAGTACTTGTTCAAACGGACCTGAGATGCTTGGTGCGTTCTTTTTCCATCTACACCAAATCTCTTGACTTCGTAGAAGTAAACATCAAGTATAAAGTTATTTTCATTCTGCACTAATGGAAACTGACATTCTCAAGTTTTCCTCGTAACCTCGTAATCTTAGGAGGAAAGAATTACATCCCGTAAGATGACGTATAATATAAGGTGCCATAAATTAACAATGTCATTCAGGGGATGAAAAAAAATATTTACAGTGGTGCCCTGAGCCAAAAATGTTTGACAACCACTGCCCTAGTAGGGATCACACATAATTTATAAATGACTTCTGAAGGTTCATCATTTGGCTGATGCACCATTGCAGGGTTTCTTTTCACACAATCACAAGGGTTCTTATGCCAGTTCATGGGTTCATGGGTGCCAGTTCATGGGTGCAGAACATTCTTCTCTGCTATCTGGAAAACGGTACCATAGCAACATGTTCATGGCAGTTTCTAACTTGAAAAGTTAGACAGTTAAACTTCTAGAGCGCCCTCCTCCCCCCAGCACACACACCTACACAACTTAATGACTGACAGCCACTACACCCCCCCCCCCCCCATACCTGCAGTGATTTGCATAAAATGTACAAAACATAATTTGAATAGATGACGGCAGGAGCAGAGCAGGCTTCTTTTGCGCGGTGAAATACAGCAGGCATGTTGCATTCTCCATTTCCTCACAAAAAAAGGATCCTCGTTCTCTCCACAATAATGTTTATGAGTAGTTGATGTATTGATGTGTAGATAAATGTGCGCATAGATTTATCTTTATTCAATTTATATCAGTGATACAATGTGGATCATAATAAAATGGCATTCATCAAAATAACAAGCACATAATTCCTGCACAGTAAAATCCCCAGTGTTCATTTTTAACTGTGTGTAAAAAAACAACAACACATTCATCCTCTCTATCTTGGTGAATGTTAAGCATATCCAAAGCCTTTCCCAACTTTTGTCCTTATACTGGAAATATCAGCCCTTGCCAATCTTGCTGCCATTTGCATGTTCCACAAACAACAGAAACAAAGCGCCAATGCTCTAAAATGGTCCCACGTGATAGAAGATATCACCACTTAGGTGATACACAACTAACACTGGATGGTGGTAAGCATATTTGATAGATTTTAGAGGACTGAATCAATGGGAAAATGTGCTGTCGGCCAGCTTGTCTTCCACATAGCACAGAGGAGAGAGACACATATGGAGAGGGTAAAGAGACGGGACTGACCTGTGGCATTAGACCCCCAAGCCAGACCCTATTCCAGGAGGTCATAGTCGTCCATAGTGGTCATCCATCATCCATCCACCAATGCTTAACCCAGTCAGACTGATACCAATTATTAAAAAAGCATCCCGGGATACTGAGGAGGATAGTTTTGCCTGTCCATAATAACTGGCATGTTATAGTAATTCTGTCCAGGTGGGTCTACTGCAGGAGCCCTGCTGGGACTAACACGCACAATCGACCCCCTCATGCTGCGGTCAATAGGCTGAGTCCCCGGGTTCGGGTTCAGACCATATGGCCCAACTCCACCCTGAGCTTTGCTCAGTGAGTTACGGTCATGCAGGCCTACGTGCTCCACCCTTCTATTGGCTGGATCAGACAGTCTCCCGGTCGATGCTTGACCATGAGAACTCCTCTTGTTGAAAGTATCTGACCTCATGGTGCCTGTAGAATAGGTGGGTTGATGGCTGTGGTAGGGGAGGGTGGCGGAGGAGTAGATGTACGGCGTGTAGTCTCGGTAGTGGGACGGGCTGGCGGCCGCGGCCTGCTTGCCCCCGCAGACGAGGCAGAGGAGGGCCCCGCCGAGGAGGAGCAGGACGGAGGCCACCCAGCCCACGTAGATGGAGGAGCCCACCTCCCTTCTCAAGGACTGCACCACCAGGGGGTCGTTGTAGTAGTAGCTGGTGAAAGCTGCAGACACGCTGACTGACACCAGGCACAGGATACCCGACAGCACGCACAGGACTCCACCCAGCAGAGATGCCTGTAGAGTAAACGGTATTGAAGAGAGTAATGTTATATCCGTAGGCCTAAGCCATTTTGTTTTTAAGGAACGCTCTTTGTGTGAAAAGTTTTTTTTCCAAAATGTATGTAACCTTTACTATCCAGAAGTTAATTGATTGTTTTGTTAACCACCAGACCTGAACCCTGGTGTGAGTGGCCTTTCTACCCATGACTTTGCTACGGACACCCAAATAGAGCTCACATTTGCATCTACTTATCCATAAACATCTGTGTGATAAAGCTACTCACTGCAACCTTTTTGATATGAAATGCCATATTTGTATTGTCTTGATTGTCAGTGTGTCATAACGTTTAATTATGACACCTCATCAAATTAAAATATTTCCAACATATTGTCCATGAATATAACAACCTTTTTTCTTTCACATCGGGACATTGTAATGATCATAATGCAATGGCAGCCAGTCCATGCTGTCTCCGACCACTGTACTACAAAATGACATCACTCGCAACTTCATGAAAAGCATTATGCCGAATTTGAGTTCGGAAAACTCTCCCAGATGCTGTGACTCTCCGACGAAATGTTTGGTGGTCGGAGACAGTATGGACTGCCCTTTAGACTCAGAGTAATAACCCCACTTATCTCCCAGACTCCCTCCCCAGTCAGAGTTCAGAGTTACTGTAGAATGAATGTAGAATTTTGAGCAGGATGTAATTTGTATACAGATGTGAGGGGACATAACCCTCTGGTGTCTCACATTTATTTTGTTTTATAATGCAATTTTAATGGGTCCTCGGTCATGGGTGTCCTGACCGAATTGGAAGGATTAATTAAATTGACCAAATGTTTTAAAACAATATATTTTAAATACAGTAGATCCTCTCTCTCACACTTATGCCGGCGTACCAGTGATTGCCCTCCACTGTGCCAATGATGGCACCCGTGCCTAAGGTCACCTACTCCTGCACTACAATTGCACAGGCTTTTGCAAATCCCGCCCCATTCTGCCCTGTTACTATGATGGGACATTAACCCTGGGCAGATTGTTTTTTATAGTGGCAGTGAATGGGATTTTTTTTTTTCATAGCCTCATTATTGCAATTTAAAGTACCAAAGGAAAAACATCTAGGTGATATTAATAAAAAGGGAAGACAAACGTACAGTAGTTACATTGCAAAACAGGGGGTTTCCCCGAAAATATATGTTTTAATTTGTTTAATCCCAGTGGGACAGAATCACTATTGCAGATTCTTTTATAGTGGAAGTGGATGGGATTTTTTTTTCCTTCATAGCCTCATTACAGCTATATAAAGTACCAAAATCACACCCGTGTGAACTGAGCGGTGGTTGTGGAGGCTGTGCAACAGCACTACTGGGTGGGTGCAGCGGGGTTAGTGTGCTTTACAATGCTGTAGTTTCTTCACACACTCTAATTTATTTGACCCTAAAACATTCAGTTTGTTAATAATAATAATAATACTTGACCACACATGCTGACCCACCCTTCTCCCGTGTGTGTGTGTGTGTGTGTGTGTGTGTGTGTGTGTGTGTGTGTGTGTGTGTGTGTGTGTGTGTGTGAGAGAACAACAGCGCCCCTCCCTTAACATGTAAGGTCAGAAAAGGTACTGCAGGCTTGAGGCTACATACACGGCCGGACGGCCGGACGGACGGCCGGACGGCCGGACGCATACACACACGGCCACGTATAGGAGACGGTGTGACCACCGCTCAAAAAAACACATCTACGTGATATTAATAAAAAGGGAAGAAAAAGGTACAGTAATTACATAGCAAAACAGTAATTTCCCCCCGAAAATATATGTTTTAATTAGTTTAATCCTCTGGATCAGAGAGAGAATAGAAATAGAAGGAGAAAGCGCATTGCATCTTGGGTAGGAAGAGGAGAACTATAATCTGTTCTCCTCACATAATAGGCTGGCTTTTCGTAATTCTGCCCATTTAAAATATATGTAACCAATTGTAACAAGTTAGACCATTGATAAGGTCCATGTGAACTAGTCTGTTGAAGCTTATTCATTACAATGATCGCAAACGCTATGGTCGCGAGCGGCCTGGCCGTGCTCCGCAGTGCGGACAGCCGGTGAAAGACGGCTGCCACTTTCTCCGACTGCAGAACTCCACCCCCGCTTGCAAAAAGTGAATGTATTTTTCTGGTTGGCCAGTCAGGGAGTCTCAGGGACCAATCAGAAGGCTGACAAACGGTGAATTGCAAAACACAGTGTGTCAAGAATAAATTACTTCTCCAGCACCTTCTTCCTGGAGGTCAAAGCAGACTGTGATTGGTCGGGTGCTGCTCCGCTGCAGTTGGCCACGCCTCCCCCCAGGAGGGCGATGATGAAGCCAATCAGGCCAAGGATGATGGACAGGAGCGTGAGGGCACGTCCGGCCTGGATGTCAGAGGTCAGCGACGGCTGCCTCTTGCACTGCATCTGACCAGTGGCCTGCATCACACAGTGCAGCCACAGGCCATCCCACACCTGAAAATAGGGGCATCAAATCCATTTTATGTAAAATATGTACGTGAGTAGTGTTTTTCAAGAGAGGGCACAGAGACACAAACCAAGAGAAGAGACAATTGCAAGATGAACCGGAACCTATCTCCTGTTTTCGTGGCATGACGCAACTTGAATGCTAACAGGATGTGCCTCATGAATGATTGTCTACTTTTTAAAGCCGAATGTAAAGCCAGAAAGCTTTTTGATCCCATTTAAATGCTACTGCAACTCCAAATGAAGAAGGAAAACGTAGATACAGTACTGTATGGTAAATTACTGATCTCTGTTGGCGGTGTAACATCACACTCATCTAGCTGTAACTCATGCAAACTCTCATCTTAAGAATCGACAATAAACATGCAAAGGGGAAATTGAATGTACCACATAGCTCATGCTTAAAACACAATTTATGTATTTATTTAAAATGTCTTTACTGTGAGGCTTTTTATCGTTTTATAAAAACATTTTAGTTTAAAAAGGAAAGAAAACACGTTCTTTTACATTATAGTGCTTGCTTGTATATCAAAGCAATTGAAATAATTTATTGATGCATCTGCATTATTTCAACTCACCGACTGGGCGGTCACAATATTTGCTCCCACATTAGACGTCTCACGCCACATGGGCAAACCACACACCACGCACACCAGTATAACCCCGATGACGCACAGTGCCAGCGCCCCCATCTGCCTGCCCTGTCCTTCCATCTGTAATCCAGAATGTCAGTCCAGTCCCATAAAAAACTATTCTCTATGGCTCCAGGAAGAAAGAAAATATATTGTTTTCCCAAATCCTCTTTTGGTAACACTCTTACAACCTTCAAGAGGAGAGTAAGCTACAGCATCAGTGTGTTGACAGTCTTCAGAAGATGCATAGATCAACTGATAAGGATTTTGTGGAGGCAGGTACTTTGTGCGCTCTGTAAATTTACACAGGGTAATTCAGATCTCCTCTGGCCTAGATACAAATCTAGTTATTCTGGCTGTCAGGTAGGCTACACTGAGCTGGTTCATGCTGATTGTTAAACTCCACAACACATGGTAAGTAGAGCCCTTCTGTGCATGCATTTTGTGTGCCGTCTCCACTGGAGGGAAGTCTTTTGGACAATAATTTGGACACAGACGACATGCATGGCTTTGTGAAATCCACTCAAAATAATGTGATGTCTCCCATTTAATAATGGTGGAGCAAATTCTATTTCCAACTAATAGTGAAGGGACAGAAAATGCCATTGTGAATCTACAAATAGATTTAATTAGAACTAGAAGACACTGGTATTTACAAACATCTCATTATGTTAAATATATTGTATAATTTACTGTATATTCCATTACTTCAGTCTTCACTCTAACAAATTACTGTATACAATGAATGCCCATTGTGATTTATTCTAGTAAAAAAAATGAAAAATAATTGAAAATAGCATCAACGGCATATATTGTAATATACTGTACATACTACATAGAACTTCATACAGTTTAAAATCATAAAATCAATCAGAATCTATAGTGCAATGCATTATATTGAAATCATTGAACAGGATCTTTTACAGGACATTTTTTTAATTCAAACAAAGCCGGGCACTGGCTGCTCATATGAGATAAATATAACTGTCCCATGTCTCCTTCTACAATTTACAATGTTGGCATTTAACAGACGCTCTCAATCCAGAGCGGCTTACAAGGCAACGACAGCAGAATGTAATACATCAAATAGAAAATTTGTAATCTATTTTAGACCAGAATAGTAATCTATTTTAAACGTAGGCCTAGGTAGACCGGCAGGAACCTACTCAATAAAATCAATGAAATCTAAACAATCAAAGACATCAACATTCTGCACATCAAAGCTATACACACTATATAGCCTTGGCGTATGAGAGGATGCCAAGTCGAGAATGGCCTGGCATCATCAGTCTATATGAAAATGCTATCTAAATGACATTTCTTCTATGCCTCAGCATCTGTACGCGGCGCTCAGTATCCCTCCTCCAATGATCAGCAGGGCTCCCGACGCCCAGCCCACGTAGATGGACGCCCCCAGCTCGCCCCTCCTCTCCTGAGAGGCCATGGGGTTGTAGAAGCCTGTGATGGTGCTGTGCGCTGACCAGCTGACAGGGATCAGGCACAGGACGCCCGCCAGTATGAACACCACGCCTCCTGCGATGCCGACGTTGTTCTTCTGCAGCGCGTCGTCGCGAAGGAAGTTCGTGCAGCGCGCCCCGACCACGGTGAGCCCGATGGCCACCACACTGACCGCGATGGAGACGCAGACGAGGGCCCTGGCGGCCTGCAGGTCCTGGGGCAAGGCCAGCATAGAGTCGTAGGCCTTGCATTGCGAGTGGCCAGTGCTCTGAATCACGCAGTTCATCCATATGCCTTGCCAGAATACCTGGGCAGTGATTATGTTCGACCCTATAAAAGCTGTTACCTTCCACGCAGGTAGGCCGCAGATCACAATGGTGCCCAGGAAGCCCACGAGTGCTAGACACAAACCAAGTATTTGCCTGCCCATAATTTCCTCAACACAAAGTAGAATGTTGTTTTTACAAGTCCAACGTGTGGGTCAAAAGATAGCCGTGTGAAAAACCTCTTCTGTGGCACAACATTTCCTCCTAATAACGACGGTACATGAAGTCCAAAAGCTGCTGGTCAAAGTGAAAACAATTACTTTCAGTCGGTAACTGGGTTGTTGAGCGTAACAGGCATGACAATGAGAACAGGGAGGGGATTGAAAGGTTGTTGATCATGTTTCCTGCTGGTCTTGATTCCTGCAAAGTAGACAGAGAGTGGGAGGGGACACTGGTAACCAAGGTGATATTGTATGAGGAGCCACTTTGTTAGACTAAAACTTTCAGGCAGTGCCAAGCTCTCATGCCTTCACTGGAGGGAAAATGCCAAGGTTACCCAGCAGTGGAGGACAGTGGCTGAGTGCTGCACCAAATACGTTGAGGATCCATGATTAAAACTGAATCAAAGCTCACAACAAAAAATGTCCATGTCCTAATGTGTGATTTGTTTGGAAAGGAGCTCCCCATATTATCGATTCCTAAACAAACATGAAGTAATATTCTTC
This sequence comes from Nannobrachium achirus, assembly GCF_963921795.1. Classification (NCBI taxonomy): domain Eukaryota; kingdom Metazoa; phylum Chordata; class Actinopteri; order Myctophiformes; family Myctophidae; genus Nannobrachium; species Nannobrachium achirus. Next base: position 40,586,975 of record NC_137826.1, on the reverse strand, counting down.
CTGTACAGACTGCCAACCAGGTGAAGTAGTCACAGACTGAGGCCTTTACCTTTGCACAAAAGTATGAAATATCCAAGATGTGTATACTTTTGACTCCACAGCCCACATTTGGAAGGGAAACATACATTTCAACAACTTATCCCATATCAAAAGCCCCACCGATGTTACTTTTCAAACCAGGTGCCAGCTCTGGGTCTAGCATTTGCCATGAAAGTAATTTTTCATTTGAAGGTTTTCAGAAAACCTTGTCAAGTTTTAGAAGGCATTTTAAAACAGCCTCAGGTCAAAATGGGTTAAAGTGAAGCTAGCCAGTCACAGAACAATGGAGCTTGTAGATCAGTCATTTTGACAAAGAAAAATGACCTAAAGAAAATTTAGATTTAGGACCAACTTAGTCAAGGCTGGGTGATTTAGGAAAAACCTCGATACTCATTTTAGTAAAAATTGCCGTTTTTCTGCTTTAGATCCACTGCCTGCCTAACCCACATGAATGGCATACCCATTGTACAGTCAGTACATATGAAATTAAATGCCTCATTGCCATTTTCCAACAATTGAGATGAACCACCTGGTTACAGATGGACTGCTTTTTTGCATGCATAGTGTGTGTTATACCATAGTCAGTATATACCTCGATCAAGGTAAATTTGATATATTGCCCAGCCTTTAAAGGACAACTTTAGTTTTTTACAACAAGGGTTCATATTTTAGATTGCAATTAAAGAATATAAAAGATGAGTGTTAAATTGATTTCATGTTCTTCTTTCTATTGTTTTAGAGATTCTTATGTCAGTGGTTGGGGCATGCATACAAGTGGCTAAATATGTCATTTTACACAGAATAAGCCCATTCCCAAGATACAACGCAACTTTTCATGGTTGGATGTGACCTATGGGGGCTAGAAGTGTTACTGTAAATAGCAATAAAGAAACTGCTGGCTTATTGTGTCTAAAAATACATATTTAGCCACTTGTACGCATGCCCCCACCCCCATGCGTACGCATGCCCCACATTTTAGCACGGTAAACGCGATAAAACAATAGAACGAAGCGAATGAAAACATTTTAACACTCACTTTTTCTTTTCTCTAATTACAATCTAAAATATGAACCCTTGTTGTAAAAAACTAAAGTTGTCCTTCAAGTAATGTAATATGACCAGGAGTGTACTTTCTGCCAACCAGGAACCAAGTAAAAAGAAAATCCCTCCTACAAATCCTGAAGCCAACATCCCTGTGACCCAATAACCTCATTGTCACATATGGACACCATAGACATATCACAAAAGGGGAAGGAAACCAGATTAAGTTAAGAAGTGTAGTTTATTCCATAAAGCAATCAAAATAAAAGCAATCACAAGACATTTAAAAATAGGCAAATCATTTGAAAACAGCATAAAATTGATTAAGAAAAAAATAAATAAAAAGTAAAGTGTTCCTTTCGAAAGTCAGTGTCTATTTTGGCTGAGCTACCTTCGTCTTCAGTTTTCCAGACAGACACTGAAAAAAAGAACTGGATGCTAGACATAGGCTCCCCCACTAGCTGCTGAGCGGGGGGCAGAATATTTCACAGCATATCCCCTCTCCTTGTTCTTGGGGCACTGGCAACACAGGAGCCCCCCACCCATCAGGAAGAGACCTGCACATCCCCAGCCGATGAAGAGGGCAGCACCCAGCTCTCGCCGCTGGGCGTTTACCATGACGGGGTTGTAGAAGTCCCGGATGACAGTGTTGGCAGACCATGACACGGGGATCAGCATCAGGACACCAGCAACGATGAAGAACACCCCAGCGGTGATGGCTACCTTAGAGTGGAAAAATAATCAAAATGTTTACTCAAGTCAAGTATCAATACTACAATGTACAAGTAAGGTCTCACCAAACTACCGATAAGTTGATTCCTGAGTCTGCCAATGCATTTCAATGACGTTTTTCAGAATTCCACTAGGCAGGAAACCGCTCCATTCCCATTGAAATGCATTGGCGGAATCACGAATACACTCATGTAGTTGGTGTGACGTACCCCAAACTACCTACAAGAGGGTATAAATGATTCCGCCAATGCATTTCAGAGGGAATAGAGTAGTTTCCGGCCAGTAGAGTTTTTCTGCAAAAAACACTCCATTCTCAATTAAAATGAATTGACGGAATTGGGAATCCACTCGTGTAGTTTGGTGTGACGTAGCCCAAAGGGTCACGCCAAACTACCTACAAGAGGTTATTCCTGATTCCACCAATGCATTTCAGTGGGAATGGAGCAGTTTCCTGCACAAACCAATCCAATTAAAATTTTACTTGTACAAGTATTTGCATCAAAAGTACTCATTATGCAGAATGTCCCATTTCAAATTTTCAAATGTATAAAAATCTTGAAAATGGCAGATCTACAAGCTCACAATGCATCACATCACAAGCTTGTTTCAATGGCCAAAATGTATTTAGGGCTTAAGTGGTTAGTGTATGTTTGTAATAATCAAATCTACAACTAGTAACTAAGATCAAATAGTTGAGTAAAAGACACTTTTCTGAGATGTAATGAAGTAGCCTACAATGGAGTAGCCTACAAGTACTGGACATTGTAAATACTCAAGTACAAATACCTCAAAACTGCACTTAAGTACAGTAATCGAGTAAGTATAGTTATTTTACACCACTGCTACCTTGTTCTTGGCTCCATCGTCCTCAATGCAGTTGGTGCACTTCCCCCCAGAGATGGCCAGGAAGAGTCCCATCACGCCAACCAGGATGGAGATGATAATCAGAGCTCTGGCTGCTTGGAGATCCCGGGGCAGGGCCAGCATGGAGTCATACACCTTGCACTGCATCTGGCCTGTGCTCTGCTTGACACAAGTCATCCACAGGCCCTCCCAGTAGGTCTGCGCGGTCACTATGTTGCTCCCGATGAAGGCAGACACTTTCCACATGGGCAGAGCACAAACGATGATATCACCAAGGAACCCGATGATTGCCAGGAGCATGCCGCACATCTGAAGGCCAGCTGACGCCATTGTGTTTGACTCGAGAGGAACAAAACAACTGCAAAACTTGATGACCCCAACAAACACCAAGAACACACTGTTTCACAGATAGCTTCCCTGAAGCATTTATACCCACTTGCTGATCCTGATTGGATGTTTCAAATTGACTAATTGACAGCACCTGTGTGAGTTAACAGCCCATCCATGCAGTTCCATCTAGCTAGCACACACTGCTCTTGTGACATGTATGGGGGAGGGGTACTCTGTAGCAAAGGAATTGATGTGAGTCCTCCTTTGTTTGTTGTGTCATACGATTCCATGATGAGGGTTGTCTGGAAAACAATACAGTATGGCAGCGTCAACATAGGTTAATTGTGTTAATGGTGCAACTAAAGTTAAGTGGTTGAAGTTTACATCACAGATTCAAAGTTTGAATATCTAATATACCACTTAAACCCTACATTTGGTTGACCAGAGTCCCTCATAGTGCCTTTAATACTTTTTGGGGATTTTTATGTCTTTATTGATAGGTATACAGTAGGTTGACAGGAAATGGGGAGAGAGATGGGGGTGACACCCAGTGGCGTCAGTTCAGCAAAAGCTAGGGTATGGCAAAGATGGAAGTCCTCATGGAAAAGAGGCATTACATTTTGTATAACACGGTTCTATTGTGAAAATAGCAGATCTTGTGAGCATGTAGATCGGCTATTTCCATGCACAATGTCTGAAAAAAACGAGTTTTGACAGTTTTTTACACAGGTTTCTACGGTTTATTGGGCTGGATATGGCAGCCTGGAATTGTTGTTCAAGTGCAGCTAAACTAGCATGTTAGTAAACGTGCCACATGAATTGCACCTGTGCAGCTGACCTACAGAACCTGGGAATATACCATTTTGTCAAGATGGGGAGAATAAAAGTGTGGAGAATATAATTAATATACTTGTTGAAGAGAATATAATTAATATACTTGTTGAAGTGACCATTTTGTTAAATTTTGCATTTGTATTTACTGTAATTCAACAACATAATAACCATCACAGATACACAAAGAGACATTCATGGATTTATATTTAAAGGTAACTTTTATTTTCCCCCCTGGACCCAGGGTATGGCAGCTGCATACCCCTGCCATACCCAATTGACTCCCCTGGTGACACCAGGTGGCACGCAGCAAAGTTTGTCGGAATCGGGACTCGAAACCCTCAACATGTCAGATTGAATTACCAGCCTAGATGCTTGGACCACTACACCAGGCCAGTAACAGGACAGATCTGTAACTGTCCATATAAGATGTCATTGCTCCCTGGCCTACTCTTTCTCCACCATGAAAGTTGTGACTACAGTAGGGCCTATATACACAATGCCTCAGCACAGACAACCTTGCCACAGAGAGGAGCACCGCCCCTGTTCATGTAGATATTGTATTGAGGGGTGGGGTTAATAATGAAAGATTAAATGTTTGTTACCGTATATCGGGGAAGATTTTGTATTACCAGTAGAGAATATTTTATGCTGTAACCACCTTGTCTCTCCTGTGCAATTAAGCTCAAGTTAAAACAGATTATTATTATTATTATTATAATTATTACCCTTATTATTAAGAAAGCCTGATTCCATGTTGCTTCTTTTATTACTTATTTAAAGCATATCCTTGTTTATTCTAAGTTATCATTCACAATGCGTTGCATTATGAGCTTGTAGATTGTTTATTTTCAGCAAAGATTTTCCTCAGAATATGGAGGCTGGGGTTTAAGTCGTTATACATAACTTTCATATCCAAGATTCAAGCATTTTTTATTAATTCTTTTAGCTAGTGGCTTTCTCCTTCAGGTAGTGCACTTGTCAACCAGTCATATCAAACCAGACAAAAGATCTTTGTATCCATAGAGGGGCAGGGAGACCAATACAACCACCACAGTTGTGAGTAACATTATGTTAATGTACTCTACTACCATACATATTGGACAAAATAACACACACGCCAAAAGAACTTTTAGTTTTAAGTCACTAGAAGTTTTCAGGTAATTTTCAACAGTGCTGACAGGGAATGTGGAGGTAATGAAGACAGATTTACAGTCAGTCAGTCACTGATCCTTCAAACGTCAAAAGTTAGATCAGTTATAAGTGTTTAATTTAACTCTGATGGTGTACGATGGGTTATCTGTTAACTGCGTAGGCAGTGGTTCAGGGTTAGAGTAGCCGGTAGAGCAGCCAGATGGAGAACCGCAAGGTTCCCAGTTCGATCACTTGCTCCCCCAGAGTTAGTGTTGAAATGTCATTGAGCAAGAACCCTATACAGTAATTTCCCCAGATGTCAATTTGGATCGCTTAGATGGTTTCCTCCAACATCGGTATATGAATATGTGTGAGAATAGGTGAATGTAATGCACAATCTATGTAAAGTGCTTTGTAATAAAGTGTTACATACATTTATCATTTTGGCTGTTTGCCATGATAAAGGTCTGCTGACTGAAAGACTTAGCCCTTTCACAGAATCTTTTTTTTTTACTTTTACTTTTTTTTTTACTGCATGTCAAAGTTCAAAATGTCTTTTATGTGAATGAAACAGATGAAACAGAGTTATGATGGTTGCCTCCGCACAGCTCATGTGAAGGGGAGGACCATCTGTGATCTCAAGGGCAAATTGATGGATGTGCACACAGAGCAGCAGAGCCAAAGCCCACCCAGAGGACGGAGGGGGGCCAGGGGGGATTCTGGGTTTAAAAGTTCCCCACATTTTGAGACTTGGTTCAGCCGGTGACTTTCAGTAGAGCACAGAGGGAGAGAGGAGAAAAGGCAAGCAACAACAACATGGCATCTTTAGGACTTCAGATTCTAGGAGTGGGGCTGGCGGTGCTGGGATGGGTGGGGAACATCACCATCTGCATCCTACCTATGTGGAAAGTGTCAGCGTTCATTGGCAACAACATCGTGGTCGCTCAGACCATCTGGGAAGGACTCTGGATGACGTGCGTGGTGCAGAGCACAGGCCAGATGCAGTGCAAGGTCTACGACTCTCTGCTGGCGTTGCCTCCCGATCTCCAAGCCGCCCGCGCCATGGTGGTCATCGCCATCCTGTTCTCGCTGTTCGCCCTTCTCCTCTCGGTGGTGGGCGGGAAATGCACCACGTGCGTCGGCGACCGGTCGGCGAAGGCCAGGGTGGCCATTTCCGCGGGGCTCTTCTTCCTCCTGAGCGGAGCGCTGTGTCTGGTTACAGTGTGTCTGCCCGCTAACACCATCATAAAGGACTTCTACAACCCCATGGTTAACGACGCGCAGAGGAGGGAGCTGGGCGCCTGCTTGTACATCGGATGGGGCGCGTCTGGACTGCTGCTGGTCGGTGGCGCTATGCTCTGCTGTCAATGCCCATCGAGGGGAGACCGTTACAATGGAGCAAAATATGCAGCGCCAAAATCCACCACTCCAGGGAAGGAGTTTGTTTGAGTTTGTGTTTTAGACATTTGCGGTGATGAACAAAGACTTTTCTCTCTTTCTGTTTTTAAAGAATATCTCTGACAATGCTGTATGTAGAAATCTGTTGTGTATTGAACCGTGTTTGAGTTTGTGTATGAGTGAATAACTTTGTTGACTAACAGTGTATGTAGCCTTGTGTTGTTTTACATATAGACAACGGGCGTTGAGGTCATGTCATGTGAGGATGCAGGATTACACTTAAATTCAGCTTTTGACATTGTGTTACAATTCTGATGTGTTTCAAGTACTATGGTCAGTATTTAGCCTAATGTTTCTGTGTTAATTGTACCACAAAAACACTTAAGAATATTGAAGCGGTCTGAGTTGTTCATACAGTATTGTATGAGTTAATGTTCTATTTTTCACGGGAAATAAATAAACTGTATTTTTGACAGAAGGCCTGTTTTATTCAATAGGCCTGATCTCTTTTGTTACAATAATTGAAGGGCCAAGAAGCAAGATGACTCATCGTACTTAAAAGTGAGAAAGAGGCTTAATTTATATTCACATGAACTTATCTCACATGAACGCATCTTGTTGGCAAGTGAGACGTCAGCCTATACAGTGTTTAAATCAAAGCTTAACCTATTCATTTACCTGTCAGACTGGTCTCAAAAGGATGTCTATGGACACAAAAAGACAACACAATTGGACGCTTACATCAACCTGACAGACTTGGCAGATGTGCTAGCACAGGGCAGTTCGAAGGCTTTGGACATGTAATAACCGTTCCTCGGCAACATGTATCCATGACCGCACAAAAGTGCACATCATGCCATTGTCCCTGGCTGTGGCTGTGTCTCGCTCAAGAAAAGTAACTGTAAATGAATGTCTTTACACGGGGGCTGTTGATTACACCATGGCAAACATCCCAACCTCGCTTGGCCTGAGAAATTCTCTTGGGACTCAAGTTACTCCCCTGAATTCCAGAGAGCCTTATCATGCAATGTCAGCGAGGAGTGATGTGCAATTTGTGCATTAAAGGAAATACAGCTTACGTTACATGTTTTTACTTTTATTACAACATACAAACTTATCAAGTCAAACTGCAGAATCATACTGTAGTTTACTGAATAAAAGATCATTTTAACGTACAAAACGTTCTCACATGAGAGCAAAGTGAATAATAAGTTCATAGTATATCATGGAGGATATATGAACAAAATGTGTACACAAATATAGTTTCCAAACATGCCTTAACAAAATTAGGACTTTATTTTACTATTCACATATAGGCTAATATTTCTGTTACAGTGTATTTAATCAATCAACTATGTTACAAAATGCATAAAATATAGCAATTCATAAAAAAGAAAAGACATCTTGGACAAAGAATTAGGAAAAGAAACATCTGACAATAGAATAGTTGTCTGTACACATGTGTCCTAGCAGCTTGGAAAGTGTAGATGTATGAAACGGTTTTAGTTTCACCTTTGTTTACCACCATTTTCTGACAATTCTGTCCAGCATTTTATTATCAACTTAAAAAGAATTTGTTTCACAATATTTCACGGCTTTTTGACTAGGAGCCAGTCTATGAGAGAAGTTTAGGATTAAGTAAGTAACTTTGAGTTATCTCCACATTGAACTGTATACAGAGTTTACTGACAACCAGTGTCTAAAATCGAATGCATTATAGACACTATAATAATATCATAGTGTCTATTGTGTCTATTTATTCACTATAATATCGAAGATATTTCTTTGATATTATAGTGAAGAAATAGAAATATCTAAATGCTTTCCATGTTAAGTAAATATTCAGCTTAACTGTATTGTTTTAAATTGCAAATGTGGCAATAAAGCGTGTCAAGTTTTAACGTGATTACATGAATTCAAATTCTGAAAATGGCATATGATCATCATTCTTCAGCGATAGACTGTAACCACTTAAGCCTTATATACTTTGTCATACAACAAATAGAGAAAGTACATGTAGCAGATCTTCAAACTCACATCGTGACTGTGTGACTGACTATTGCAGATCTTTTATAATCGTTTATAATTTTTTATAAAAATGTTCATAATGACATGCACAAAAATGCGGACACCAGGGTTAAAGTGGTTAAACCAAACACACCCTGGATCTTAAAAACACGATTAAAGCAGACTCTCAAGTCCTATTTTAAAGGCTTCATGTATTACTGCTGTTCGTCAGCCGCAGCAGCCCTGGTGGAAAAAAACACTCACACATAGTCCATATGCGAGGATACCGTCCTGACCGGGGCGAACTTGGCAGCGACGTAGGGCCTGTTATCCTTGGGGGGGCAGTTGTTGCAGAGCAGCCCTCCTCCGAGCAGCAGCAGCCCGGAGGACCCCCAGCCGATGTAGAGCGCGGCCCCCAGCTCCCTCCTCTGCGCCGCCACCACCAGGGGGTTGTAGAAGTCCCTGATGACGGCGTGGGCCGACCACGACACGGGGATGATGATGAGCAGGGCGGCGATGATGAAGATCACCCCTGACACGATGCAGGCCTTGGCCTTGGCCGACTCGTCTTCCATGCAGTTGGTGCACTTTCCGCCGACCACGGCCATCAGGACGCCGAACACCCCCACGATCACCGAGATGATGACCATGGCCCGGGCGGCCTGCAGGTCCTGCGGCAGGGCCAGCATGGAGTCGTAGACCTTGCACTGCATCTGGCCCGTGCTCTGAACCACGCAGTTCATCCACAGGCCCTCCCAAATGACCTGCGCCGTGACGATGTTGGCCCCGACAAAGGCGGTGACCCTCCACATGGGCATGGCGCAGGTGATGATGGTGCCTATCCAGCCGATGAAGGCCATGAGCACGCCCATGAGCTGGAGGCCCTGAGAAACCATGGTCGAACCTGCGGTTGCGGTTTCTGCTGCTGCGTCTGTTGTTGCTCGAACGTCGCTGCTGCCAGGAGGAGAGAAGAGAATTGGTCCTGCGGTGCACTCAGGTCCAGCTCTTTTTGAGATTTGAATGAGTCAAATACACCTCGGACAGGTTCGAAGCTGGCAATTTGTGCTCAGTTACGGAAGTCTGCGTGTCAACTGTTCAACCTTCGGACCTTGCGGAGGGAGTGTTCGCTTGGCAGTGATACTCAAATTTGTGATGCTGTGGAGCTCTGGCTGTAAGAGGATAAGAGGATAACAGAATCCTGCTATAGTTCAAAACTTTCAGGGTGGGGTTTCTATGCTGCTGAACAAACAAAAGGGGAAAGCTGACACTGGATATCCCGAGGCCAGTCTATCCCTCTTGTCTTCATTGTTCACACACATTTAAGCCTTGGTACCACAAGCTATACTCTCTCACCCCTGGGAACAATACCGGTATGCCCAGCACCTGTCTCCTTCACCTGTGTGTGTGTGTGTGTGTGTGTGTGTGTGTGTGTGTGTGTGCGTGCGTGCGTGCGTGCGTGCGTGCGTGCGTGTGCGTGTGCGTGTACGTGCATGTGAGTCAGTAAGACATCACATACACACAAACATGTGCACGAGAGAACTCGCACAAACACTAGCATGCACAGAACATCAAATTAATGTGCTTTAAATGTGTTCAATATATCTACAAAAATATATACCACATATATTTTAGATGTTTTTCATTTTCCTTTCGTTTATTTGTAGAAGAATAAATGTTTAAAAGCAGCATGCAATGGCCCCAAACTGTTTAAAAACTGTTTTACAGTTTACAAAACATGCATTTGACAATTAAACCTTAAAATCATGGTTGTCATTTCAGCAAAAAAAAAAAAAAAAAACAGTGCCCACAATAGTGCAACAGATGGCGCTGCAACACACTCTGTTTTGCCCTCAAGGAAGCGCACCTGTCCATTTAACAGGTGTTGTACTGTGTGAATTCCTGAGTGTTCATTTAATACTAAGAGTGTAAAAATGTACCCTGACATTTCTTTCTTTTCTTTTAGCATAATATTGTCTTTCTTGCTCACCACTTAACTATTAGAGGGTCAAAGAAAAGCTAACAACATTGCCTGGAATTGAAATATTTGCTCTCCAAACAAATGAAATGAGATCGGTCTCCCAGTCTCAGTTTGAACAAGGGCAGGTTTCAAAGCACCAGTGATGCTGCTTTGCTCTGCCAGCCACACCTAGACCTGCTCTACCAGAAAAACACACAATAGATACCTTTCATATGATCTCAAAAGCCGTTTAACTCGAAATGTCTACCGCTGTTTGTCCACAGGGTAACAGGTGCATGATGCTTTGATATAGTATGTATGCACTGTAAACATTTTAAATACTTGTTGATATATAAATGGAAATATTTCTACAAAAATGTGTCCAAATAATAACTATAATCCTGTGTTTTTATGAAAAGATAGAATGAAAGATTTCTAAAAAGCAGTGAAAAATAGCCTACAGTGTGTAATAAAAATAAAAATGCAGAGATGATATCAGATTTTTAAACAAAATATTTATTTATAGACATGATGACACTTAATTGAAACAGCCTAAACAGACATAGTAAAAAGGTAATATACAGTAATTCCAAAATGAATGTGAAAAACCTTTCACTATAAAGGCAAAGAATGTTGGAGAATATAGTACAAAAATAAAAACATAACACAACGTAAATTGCTTAAACAGAGAAATTCAATTCTTTGGGTGTGGTTCATTTCTTGCCCCTTCTGTCTTCATAACCCTCTCCCATGAGCAGTAAAAACTAGGAATACTTTGCACAACAGCATCGAGAGATTCCAGACACCCTGAGATATCAGGACGTTACACATATCACGTTATCATATAAACCCCGAAGTCTGTCCCAATAAATGGTGCTGTATCTCAGCCATGTAAAAAGATACATCTTTTTAGTCCCTGATTCTCCAGTCTTTTTTAGACATAGTCTTTACCAGACGCAGGCGCTGAGACGTCAGACCTGGCCTGCTTGTACCGGACTTGAGGGGACTCGTCGTCCTTGGGGCAGTTGGAGCAGAGCATGCCCCCTCCGATCAGCATGAGCGCTGCTGCCCCCCAGCCGATGTAGAGGGCCGCGCCCAGCTCCCTCTTCTGAGCGCCGATCGTCAGAGGGCTGTAGAAGTTCCGGACGATGGTGTGAGCCGTCCAGCACACGGGGATCAGGCACAGGACGCCGGCCACCACAAACATGACGCCGGACGCTACGCCCACCTTGGCCTTGGCCCTCGGCTCGCCCACGCAGTTGGTGCACTTCCCCCCGGCCACGGCCAGCAGGATGGCGAAGATGCCCACGATGATGGAGATGATGGTGAGGGCCCGGGCGGCCTGCAGGTCGGAGCTGAGCGCCAGCAGGGAGTCGTAGACCTTGCACTGCATCTGGCCCGTGCTCTGCACCACGCAGTTCATCCAGATGCCCTCCCAGATGGTCTGCGAGGTGACGATGTTGCTGCCTATGAAGGCGGAGACCTTCCACATGGGGACGGCGCACACCACGATGGCCCCGATCCAGCCCAGGATGCCCAGGGCCGTGCCAACCATTTGCAATCCGGCGGACACCATCTTGAGTAGATCTGTTTGTTGCTGCTGCAGTGGAGTCTTCCCTGGCTTTGTTTTAAAAACTGGTTCTTCTTTATCTGTCAAGCTTGACCTGAGAGGGTGGTCTCCGTGAGGTTGTGGCCGAATCTCGGATGTTTGTTGTTGTCCTCTCGGAGTGACGTAAGACAGTGGTTTCTTTGTCTCCTTCTCTGTGTAACAATGGGAGGAAGAGGTTGTGTGTCAAAGTCAGCCAGCAGAATGGTGGAGGGCTCAGAGGAGACCAGGTACATAATGATCTTATCTGCATGTGGGGAGGAGCCATGGAGCAAAAGCACCTAACCATCACCAGCAACCTGCTCTTCCGATCCCACCCCTCTCTCTCTCTCTCTCTCTCTCTCTCTCTCTCTCTCTCTCTCTCTCTCTCTCTCTCTCTCTGTGTCTCTCTCTCACGCTCACACGCACGCACGCATGCACGCACCCTGTCACCCACGCATGCACGCACGCACTCATACACACTGCACACATAATTATGCCTAAATAATTGTTCTGAGCCACAGTTGCTCTCCACCTGCTTCAATACAGAGGCTTGACTATAGTTTGTTTTGTTTGAGACTCGAAACCAGATGAATCTGCAAGAGAGTGTGTTTTTGACTTCTTGAATATTTTATTAGACAGAAATGTAAAACAGCACGAGTACTAACAGCTAACAAAACACTTAGTCTAAAAGGATTACGTCAAAAAAGTCCTTGCGCTCTTGTTTCCATTGGGGTTTGGTCTGGTCATGCCAGACTAGTTTTGTGTTCCCCACCTCATATAAATCCGGTTTTAGCTTGAAAAAAGGGAACTGGGCAATGTGGGCATGCTCTCAATACAAACGTTTTCATAGTATGATGGGTGCTGCTGACCCAAAAGACACATAAAACACACATCAGCAGAAGCATCCCTAGACATTCCTCAGACATTGTCTCTGAGATGTGTACCGGCTAGGTTCTGTTGGATGGATGTTTAACGGCTTAATCAGTCAATCATTATTCATTTTTCATGCACATATCACTCAAAACCAGTTGTCTGTCCCAATAAATGGTGCTGTATCTCAGCCATGTAAAAATATACATCTTTTTACTCCCTGATTCTCCAGTCTTTTTTAGACACAGGGCCCTATTTTCGTCCATGCCTTAGGCTACGTCTTATCCCAAAATCCCGGCTATACTGGGGACACACAGATCTCACGTTACATTGTTTCCCTCCCCCAACCCCATTGTCATTGTTTGTCATTGTTTATTGAACAATTGGAAGTGTGTTTCCTAGTTTGTGTCGATACAGACAAGACAGTGTTGAACAATAAATCACAACAAACTAAAACTAACGAAACAACAATAAAACAATACTTTGCGACACATTGTGAGCTTGTAGATCTGTTGGTTTAGCTATTTTTCTGACCTTGTTGAATCTCGCCCCTTGACAAAGAAAACCCACTTAAAACGAATAAAAACCTAAGTAAAACTAAGCTTAAAAACTAAACTACAGATCTAGCTAACTAGCTAGACCAAACAGAAATTTAAGACAGTGAGTCAAGAAAGAAGAAATAAAAACGAATGCAAATTGTAAAGCTATAACTTGGTATGAGCATATGATTCATGTCGTTGAGGATGCAACGGCATGATTCATGGTCAGGTGGAGAGACGTCTGTTGTCTATATCCACTCCTCAAACATCAACCACCCCCCGCCGCCTCTCCAGTTTCAGCTCAGGGCAAAACAGACATGACTCACTCATTCACATGCAAATTCCTCCCGCCGAAAACCTACGAGTGACCAAATATGGTCATATGCTTAATGAGGTCACGCTGTGACACAGTGTGACAGTGTTACCAGCTATGGAATAAATGTCGATTTACTCCGGCTGCCCTCTGTTATGTAAGAAAATGCTATTACTAATGGTCCTTTTCATTTGGCGAAACGTGGTGGTATTTTCAGTGAGTGAAACCAGGCAACAACAAAGCCCAGAGGGGGAACATTACAGCAGGGAGGGTTGTAGTACAGTGTGTTGACTTCATCACATACAGATTAACTCAGACAATGGTGAGGAATGCAGAGTTATAAGGCCTAAAACGCAAAGAGACACACACACACACACACACACACACACACACACACACGCGCACACGCGCACACACGTGCACACGCACACACACACACACACACACACACACACACACACACACACACACACAGGAGCACACACACTGATGTGCTCAAAAAACTAAAAAGAAAGAAATAACAGTGCTCTAATTTATTCTTTCTCCCCCTGTGAATGTTTGCTAGTCTATACCTTGGCTAAAGGAGCTATGTAGCATCCACTCATTTGCCTGGCTCCAGCCCATAGACCCGCCCACTCTCTGAGCGGACTGCAGCGCTGAGTCTGAAATCAGGCTATCCACTCATTGGTTTCAATAAGACATGTTGATGTGCTAAATCTCAGTCTACAGGGGCATTTTCTGAGAAATAGAACCAGTAAGACTCGAAATAGAACCAGTAAGACTCCCTAATCGGGAGATAAGCGACCGTCAGGTCGCAGCGTGATTTTGGGGCAAAATGTGTAGGTGCAGTGTCCAAAAATATGTTTGAAAAAATCGGCCTGATGGTGGCGCTATAGGCCTATGGGACAGATCCATGTTGATTGCGACCGTAGGTCGCATTTACTACCAAAACCTCCACCGGCTGTCTGTACGTCAGTGAGTCAGTGAGTCCGTCACACTTTTGCCCTGCTCATATCTCCACAACCGTTGCCCCCATCCATGCCAAATTTTGCACACACACTCCTTGACTGCCAAACTACAACCTCCAAGGACCCCCGGAGCCCCAGGGACCCCCAGGTCCCTGGGGGACCCCCAGATGTAAAAAATGACCAAATGTGCTCACACGTCACACGTCACACTTTTTCCCTGCTTATATCTCCGCACCCGTTGACCCGATCCATGCCAGATTTTACACACACACTCCTTGCCTGCCAAACTACAACCCCCAGATGTAAAAAATGACCAAATGTGCAAAAATGACCAAATGACCACCCCAACGGGGCTGCTCACGGGGAATTCCCAGGGACCACCGACTCCTGGTGCTCCAGAACGGATGCAAAAGTGGTGGCGCCCCCAGTGGAGGACCCCCTGCCACTGCAGCGCACATAAAATGCCGTAACTCGGGCTAGGAGCGTCCGGGAGAGCCGGGGCCGGTACCTATTCGTCCGCCAAGGAAACGCGGAGACCCCACCCCTCATTTCTCACATGGCCCTATTCTAGCGCCACCTTCAGGCCAATTTTTAAAACACATTTTTGGACACTGCTCCTACAGTTTTTGCCCTAAAATCACGAATATCACTACACAGCATGTCTACACTCATGTCATCAACATGGATCAGGAAGATTTTGGAAAAACAAATTTTTGCCCTATTTGTGGAGATAAGCCACCTACGGTCGCTTATCTCCCGATTAGGGAGTCTTACTGGTGAGATGAGTGTAGACATACTGTGTACCAATTTACGTGATTTTAGGGCAAAATCTGTAAAATGTGTTTTAAAAAATCGGACTGAAGGAGGCGCTAAATGGGACAGATTCATGTTGATGACATGAGTGTAGATGGTAAGTGTGTACCGATTTGTGTGATTTTAGGGCAAAATTCGTAGGAGCAGTGTCCAAAAATGTGTTTTGTAAGAATTGGCCTCATGGTGGCGCTAGAAGAGGGCCATGTGAGAATTGATGGGTGGAGGTTGTGGTTTGGCAGGCAAGGAGTGTGTGTGCAAAATTTGGCATGGATCGGGGCAACGGTTGCGGAGCCGGAGATATGAGCAGGGCAAAAGTGTGACATGTGACACGTGATAAACGGACTGACGGACAGCTGGTCAAGGTTTTGATAGTAACTGCGACCTGACGGTCGCAATTATACATTCAAGGTTTAAAGCATGTAAATAGTAATGTGTTTGATCAAATTCCTGCTATCACTATGAGGTTAAATACATGTGGTTTTTATGTGAGCATTCCCAGTATTCATCATGATCATCACTCTGGTAATGCTACTAATGATTATGTTAGTAATGATATGGACATTTTAAACTTTGATAGGGGTGTTGCAACATTTTGTAAGCATTGCTTACTTGTGTGGTCCCTATAATTTATAGCTATGAGTGAGAAACACCCACAGGAACAACACCAGAGGGAGCTCCACTGATCTTATTCCCCCAGATTCAGGGTGGGGAATGGGGATAAATTAATTGTGACCAAAGGTCACAGTTTACTATGAGAAACGTCACAGCTTGTCCGCGTCCGTCCGTCCGTCCGTCCGTCCGTCCGTCCGTCCGTCCGTCCGTCCGTCCGTCCATCCGTCCGTCCGTGTAGACGTGTACACATTTTTACGGTCTATGGGTTTGCCGCTCTGACACCATGCTCTGATGTCACTGTGATGTCAGGGGAACAACTCTACCAGAATGGGTTTGCCGCTCTGACATCACACTCTGGCTTCACTGTGATGTCACACTAACAGAATCCCTTTTATGCCCATATATGGAGTTCCCTGATGTCATCAATATTAATGATGCCCTGTTAGAGAGATCCCTGTGATGCCAGGGGGAACAAATCCCTTTTATGCCCATATATGGAGATATGGAGATCTCTGTGATGCCAGGGGAACAAATACCTTTTATGCCCATATATGGAGCTATGGAGATCCCTGTGATGCCAGGGGAACAAATCCCTTTTATGCCCATACTGTATATGGAGATCCCTGATGGTCACACTCACATCCCTGATATCCCTGAAGTCCACATCACTGTGGTGCAACCTCTACCTTTAGGGCGAGGTCACTTGTCGCCCTGAGGCGTCATACTAGTACTACTGTTATCAAATTGTGGAATGCCCTACCAACCACACCACCATCAAAAAGTATAATGCCCTAACCTCTTTGAAAACCAGCATAAAAGAGCACCTGCATCTGCTATTTGGACTATCAAACTGGACCAAGACAAGTCTTTATCGAAAAAACATCACATGGATGCACCTGGGATGTATCATCAGTGATGTGCTGAACTCATCTGGGTTTCGGGTCTCGCAACATCATACCCCTCATCCAGGTGACCCAGCCGGGGTTAATCAAGTCCCGACTTACATCCCAGTGGCTACCCACGGTCAGTCCTATTAGGGAAAGATAGGGCCATACTCCGCTGCTCCAGAACTATACTCTGCTGAGACTGGGAAAGGCAATATGGCGCGTGGAATAGTGTTTAAGATTTTCCGGGAAATATCTAATTTTAAATCCCGGGAATTTTCAGGCCTTTTCCCGGGCTTCCCGGGAATTCCCGTTAAAATAATAATAATAATAATTTTAAATTAAAACCATGGAATGTGCCTTTAACCAAGCTGAAATTCATTATAGATCCTATTGGGGGCTACATTGCATAGCCCATCGTCTGAATTTCCTTGTGTCTTTGAAAACAGTTGATATGTAAGCTCACAATGCCTCGTAGATTAGACGCTATGTGAGCTTGAAGATCGGCTATTTTCAGCATGACACAACACTCACACGACAAACTATAGCCTAATCAAGCTTAATGGGAGATGGACAAGGCTACGCACAACTCTTCCCAATGGAAAAACAATGTTCCTCAATGGCTCGTTATAAAGCATTGCATAGGCCTACCTACAGTTACATGGATATTTATTTTGGGGGATATAACGTTTGCAAGATCATTCTTCATAGCTCACCCCAAAGAAAGCAAGGTATAGAACACAAAACTTGGCTATTACTTACAGAATATTATGCTGTGTCTCTGTAGTGGTAAAGGGACTGTCGGAACACAGTATTAATGAGCCACCACGTTATATTTAATCAAACAACAAGTTTATCTAGTATGTGGGACGTGTAGATCAGCACTCTCCGTCCACCGCTTCCCATGATAGCCAAACCAAACTTCTACTCATGCTGAGAATCGGCCAGAAGAGAGAGTCAGAGAGAGATTCATTTGTTATTGGAATTGTCAGGATTATTGTAGCCCTGAAACATGACGGTCATATGATATGACCAGCCTGTTTCAGGGCTAGGATTGTTGTATTGCAGATCCTTGTTGGGCTTTAGAAGGACAGGATTGGGCATTCTGATATATTTTTCCTGTTAAAAAAGGAGGCGAGGATAATGTGACATGCAGCCAAATTGCCTCTGCTCTGTAGTAGGCCTTTCTAGTAATTAGTAGCAATTTCTAGCAAGAAAAAAACATCCTACGGGATTCCCGGGTAACAAAGCCATTTCCCGGGAGGCTAAATACGTTCGTTTTTCCCGGGAATCCCGCTTCCCGGGAATCCCGGTATTAAACACTAGCGTGGAAGGACTAGGCTCTGTGGATTACCTCCTGTCTGGGCCCCTCCTATGTCTCATTAGGTCCACTCCTGCTCTCACCAGGTCCAGGACCTGGTGAGAGCACCAGACTCCCAGTACCAACCATTTAATTCAGGAGCAGTGGGTTCATGACTGCTACCCACAGTCAGTCCTATTAGGGAAAGCTTTTAGCTTGCCAAAAGAAATTAGACCCCACAGTTGTTTTCTTTTTGGTAAATATATTTGTACTGCCCTTACTTAGTATTGACAATTTCTTGAATAGTATTGTCTTATATAGAAGTTAGAAGTCTAGAGTTCAGTTTTTGAAAAAAAAAAGTTTTTTGAAAAAAAAAAATTTTTTTGGAAAAAAAAAGTTTTTTGAAAGGTATTGGTGATGCGATGACGTGGTGTATACGGACGCTCAGCTCCCCGGGCCCTTCCCCGTCTTTCTTTCTCTCTCTCTCTCTCTCTCTCTCTCTCTCTCTCTCTCTCTCTCTCTCTCTCTCTCTCCTCCGCTCAGCTCCCCTCCCCCCTCCCCCTCCTCTGTAACGTGATACTCTGGTGACCAGTTTATGAGCACTGTCAAGATACTCCTTCAGGACTGGCTGCTCTGCGTGAGGCGAAAGGCGAAACTTTGTTAAATTGAAATAAATGCGGTTCAAAGAGTGGCATGTTTAAAATGTGGACAGTGCAAAATTTTCACGCTTGTTTGACGTGGTGGCTATGTTTGTGAGAGGTGTTGTGAGAGAATGGAGCTAAACATTCTGTTTGAGAATTGCCACCACTTTGTGTTTGCTGAATTGTATGTATTAGATATGAATACACAGAACCACAATGGAAACAAGCCCTCTGGGCTTTTTGTTATCCTTATAGTATTATTGTAAAACTGTACTTTCTTTTTTTCTTCTTTTTTTCAATCAATTAACTTTTGGCTCACAGAAGTTGAATAAACAAAACATGTTTTATCCTTGTAAGAAACTGTTTACATTTCACAAATGTTACAGTAATAAGGCTTCTGTTTTCCAAGAATTGATACTGACACGTCATACACAGTTCAAGATGGTTTAAAACAGAACAAGGAGGCACTGCCTGGATTCAGTCACTGTGGCTTTTTGCAAACTGGTGCTCTTCAGTGGAACAGGTAGGTGTGCATCGAAGCAAAGGAACCCAAAGTTTAGCTTATTATTATGATGATGTCAGGGCATTCCATGGTGGCAGAGTAGTATGAATATGGCATGAATATGTTTGTGCTAAATGTGAGGGGTACAAAATCGTAGCAGCATGATGTACAAGTACACCCCCTGGACATGACGCTATAGTATGATGCAAGGACTTACCCCCATCCCAACCCTTGATGCTGAGTGCCAAGCAGGGAGACACTGGGTCCCATTTATGACCCGGCCGGGATTACGTTTCCACACTGGCCTGGGAACGCCTGGGGATCTCCAAGGGGGAAGTGGATAATGTTGCTCAGGAGAGGGAACACTGGAAATATCTGTTGGAACTGTTGCCCCTGTGACCCGATTCCGGATAAGCGGTTGAAGATGGATGGATGTATACTGTCTGCACTATTCAAACCAAACCTACACCCGTAAAAATTAAATATGGAAAATACTCTAAAAACAGGAAAGTAGGTGAAGGGGTAGCCTACTAGGTAAAGGGTATTAAAAATACATTGGAAAATCTTCATTATCACAGCTCCAAAAGGAATGTTAGCTATCAGAGAACACAATGCCAAATGTCAAAACAAAACGCAGACAAAATGTCATGAACCAGGATACCCAGGGACCAAGGACCCCTTGGTGCATGTTTCCTAGAAACACCCCTGGCAAGATATCCTGTGCATGCGTGCGTGTAAACAGGGAGAGAGAGACGGGGAGAGACATGCAGTAAAGATCGTCGGGAACAGGACTCGAACCCGCGATGCACTGTGCAGGCCACCTAAATAAGGAACGTGGTATCTTTTAAATGCTTTCCATGATGATGAGGAGAGTTTGTGAAGGAAACCAAGTCAGTTTTCATTCATGACGACACTGGCATCGAATGTTCACTGCTTCACTTCCCAATGAATGAATGGACCATTGTAAATCGCTTTGAGTTTGCAACTTGCTTAGAAAAGCGCTAGGCCTATAAAAATGCAATCCATCATCATTATAACCTAATATCTTGTGTAGGCAAACTAACCATAACCTAATTAACTCTTCCATTGAATAACTTATCTGCCCAATCCTCGTTAATTAAGCCTGTGTGTGTTCACAGTCAGTAGGCTAGACCATGCAGGGGTCTTCAACAGGGGGTCTGGGACCACTAGGGGGTCCTCAGATTTACTACAGGGGGTCCACCAAATCTTTGTGTGATAGGAACTTTATTTACATGAACCATTTAAACCGCAGCATCTCTATTCTGAGGAGAACTTTAGAGCAGATCTACAAGCTCACAACGCCTCACGCTGCACATCTACAAGCTCATCTAAAACACAACGCCTCACATCGTGACCCACGTGAGCTTATAGATCGGCCAAAATGTATATAGGGTTGAAGTGGTTAATGTAGGTGTTGTAATAATAATAAATCTTCAAAGTAACTCGTAATTAAAGTTTTCAAATAATTGTAGTGTAGTAAAAGTACAAAATAAGTAAAAGTAGGCCTACTGGAAATTGGACATACTCAAGTAAAGTACAAATACCTCAAGTGTACTTATGAGTAAATGTACTTGGTTACTTCAGGTCTATGAAGCTCTTTATGAAATATATGGAAATGTTTAATCTTTTATCCAATATGTGGTAGGGTCCTAAAGGTCCTTGTTTCATCTATCTCTCAGCTAAGGGGTCCTTGGCCTGAAAAACACTGAAGACCCCTGCTGTAGACAGACAGACAAACAGGCAGACAGACAGACAGACAGACAGACAGACAGACAGACAGACAGACAGACAGAAGACTGATTGTGTGTGCAGAACTGCACTTGGATGTTGTTGTCCTGATAAAGTTCACCCGAAGGCTTTGATACAGCCAGTAATGGGAGCTGAGAGCGCAGACAAATGGGGGTCAGTGTAAGTAAAAGCTAAGGATGATATATAGCATATCTGACAGGTTCTGTGTTTCACAAAGCTTAACCTCCTGCACTCCCACACGCACAAACACAGACACTCAGACATGAAAGAAACATCAACGCTTTCATGCCTGCCCAGCCATCTCTGTAGTTCTCTAATATGCCCTTAGGGAGGCAGCAGAGTCTCCTTTTAAAAGGCCTTGCTTGTGTGTGTGCGTGCTGTGCGTGCGTGTGTGTCCATTGTTTAAGCAGGAAAAGAAACAGGAGGTGCATGTCATGTAGTATTATGTAGTGCATTGGTTTCAACCCTTTTCATATCAACTATTCATTGCACCTTGTAAGTTCGATTTTTTTGCTTTTACAGTTCTTCTTGTCTATAATATGTTTTATGTTGCACCAGAATCGCCCTCCAAGGACAATAAGGAGATCTGAATTTAATTAAATATAGACTTGTGCAGTTCCAGGGGTCATCAATATGTATGTACATGGACAAATGTGTCTGTGGGAAAGACTTGGCCTTGATTGTCCGTTGCTAAGTTTAGATTTTCTGTTTATATTATAATGTAGGCCTAATGTTCTTATTTTGATCATAATACCCAATTTCTGAATGTCAAGTCTCCAGGTTTTCTTCAGAATATGTATGGCAGTGATTTACCATATGACACAACTAGTGATTCTCAAATGTTTTATTTGCATGGCCAACATGTGATGACCCCTGGGTTCACGCTGACCTCACAAGCACAATAGAGTTAATCTGGATGCCGGTCATTGCAGCATTACAGCACACAACTTGGAAAGTAGCATATAGTGCAATTGGTTCTTCCAAGGAAGCCTTTTCACAAAGGGAAACAGATAGTGTGGTTGTTCTGACATTGTTTGATGTGTCAGTGTTCAAAGACCGTTCAAACGCTCTTTTAATGTGTCCATAAATCTCTTTAGGGGTGCCGCCAAAATCCTAAGGGCCCCTGAAAAGGCCTATCACATAATAGCCAAGCATCTGAGGAATCTATTTACAACATGGACAGTGCCAGGACCCCACGACCTACCAGGTTGCTCCTAGTTACCACTGGGTATTACTTGAAACAAGCACCTCAAGACCAACTTGGCGTGTAACTGGCTGGGAAAGACCATGACTAATGTAGTTTAACGGAAGATGGCCAGGGTTTAAGACTGGTTCACTGGTGTATGTTAAGCTTGATGCACAGTACAGGTCAGGTTTTCATATACCGGTACAGTATGGACGGTAGCTGGCTACAAGTAGCTTAGCTACATAGCTTAACTATATTTAACGTGAGAGTAGCTTGCTACATTTCTCTGGGGATACTGTAGCTTCCGTTGTAGTTGAGCTATATTTAATCAAGAGTAACTAGTAGTGTGGCTTAGCCTACTACATTTTCCAGGTAGCTTGTACATCACGGTCGGGAAAAATAAATATATAAATTGCAATGGACACTGAGAAGTTGGTGTGCCCTCGCCAAACTAGCTCCGACTTGGGCCGCCATCTTGAACTTTACTGTAATGAAACTGTACCTTTTCCTATGCAAACTTCTAATAAATATTTCAATCAATCAATCAAAGCTTGTAGATCGGCTATTTTCAAATGGCCAAAATGGATACGGCTGAAGTGGTTTATGTATGTTTTGTAATAATAACTAGTAAGACGCCTCAGGGCGACATGCAGCCTCGCCCTAAAGGGCGAGGTCGCGCCAATTCTTGGCCATCTGGCCATCTGGCCAGTGATCGGACCAGTTACCCATATATGGAGACCCCTGATACCCATATATGGAGACCCCTGGCTGGTACCCATATATGGAGATCCATTTACTGTATATGGTACATCCCTTTTAGGCCCATACATGGAGATCCCTGTCTGTCTTCCTCCAGGGCATTCCCATATGAAGTCCTGTTAGATATGGGCTTAATATTGATGACATCAGGGATCTCCATATATGGGAATAAAAGAGATTCTGTTAAGAGTGGTTCCAATGACATCACCACATACAATCCCTTTATGCCCATACATGGAGATCCCTATCTGAACCAGCCACACAGATATGGGCCATGTCTTGGCCATCAGGCCAGTGATATATATCGATGACATCAGGGATCTTCATACAGTATATGGGCATAAAGGGATTCTGGGGAATACTCATATATGGACTTTTACCTAGGTGATGTCACCTGTGATATGACCTGTGATGTCAAAGTGATGTGTCAGGGGAACCACAGTGTCAGGCATGACCTTCACAGATACATGGATACACGTGGACAAGATGTGCCGGTTTTCATAGTAAACTTGCCACCTACGGTCGCAATCAAAATCTACAAACTAGTAGCCAAACTAACTAAAGTTTTGAAATAAATGTAGTGGAGTAAAAGTACAATATTTGGAGTGGAAATGTGGAGTAGAAGTAAAAGTATTGGAAATTGGAATTAGGCCTACTCAAGTAAAGAATATATAAGTGTGCACACACCAAAATACCTAGGAGAGTGGAATCCGCGTTCCTCCAATGTATTTCAGTGAGAATGAAGCGGTTTTGTGCCAGCAGAGGATTTCTGCAAAAAAGGCTACCTTATCATTGAAATGCATTGGCAGATTGGGGATTCCACTCTCAGGTACTTTGGTGGGGGAGCAGTCTAACTCAAAAGTGTACTTAAGTAGGCTACAGTACTTAAGTAAATGTTAGTTACTTTGCAGCAGTGCGTGTTTCTATGTCTGTCAGAACAGCAGTTATTGCGGCCGCTGCCAAGAGAAGTTTTATTCATCCATTGCTTTGGAAATAAAGATCGGTTTATAATAATATAACATTCCCTAAACAGTAAAATGTCTGTGATCATTATGTTGCTCAAATATGGTTTGAAATGCAATCAAAGCCTAGAGCGATTTAAGTAAACATGCAACATAAGATGATGATTGTGGTAAGATGCAAACACAACCACAGGGTAATTCACAACAATGACTCAAAAGTAGTCCAATTACATGGTATATACAGGAAAAAAAAGAAATCACAGCAGTTACGTCCCATTGCTAGACAAAGATAGAATAGAGATGGAAGATACACTGTCCAAACACCACCGTCACAAGTACAGTACGTGTTTTTGAAGGGCATAAAGCCAAACTGAAGGGGCACAGCAGAATGGCCTCCATGAAATGTGTGCCTTGAATTGATTGATTGATTGATTGAAGATTAGAAGTTTGCATAGGAAAAGGTACAGTTCACTGGTACAAGGTCTACTAAAAGGAGATCCTAGAAAAGCACTTGGCTTATTTCCACAGGTAACCATTGAAGTATCTCATATAACATTGAATGACAGACGGATAGAACACAGTACTATGCAGTAGATATAGTCAGGAAAAAAACATAAAAAAAGAAACTGTAGGTAAATACAAAGAGGGGTCAAAGAGTGAAAGCTACAGTAAAATAAAATGTATATCTATCTAGTGTCCAGTCCAGTATGGCATCTGCTTCTAATAACTTGAAGCAAAGTTATTTGCTTCAAAGCCAGGGTTGAAATTTCACAATGGATAAGGAGACACCTCCACCCACTGCAGATGTGATAGTTACAGTAGATTGTATTAACAAACATACCATACCTGTTATTAGGATTTTGTTTGGACTGGAATCATAAGCAAATTTGAAGGATTTATACAAAATGACTGATAAATATTAATTTGGATGCATATTCAACTATATATTTGTGTTATCTGAAATGAGTATTCACGTTACACACATTGCTAAATACAAATGTACTGTAGGCCTATCACGCTCCAACTTCCTGAAAGTTTGCCAAATTTAGGATGTAATTTTCCTGATTATGCCAGCTGTGAGGAATGCAGCTCCCAGTCACACACATACCGTATGCAGGCATCTGTATTGGCATTTAATCAGTTGTTACAGGCATGAGACGTTCAGCCAATATCCACCCATCTGTGTCCTTTCTGTATTCCTGTTGTGTTTCTTTTCTAGTGTTCCCTGTTCGTATAGTTACAGGGCAACCAGACTATAGTATGAATCGGCCCTAAGGGACATAACAGAAAAGTAAAACACAAACTAAAAGTAGTATTTTAGTTAGTGTATTACTTTTCTGTTATGTTCCTTAGGGTCGATTCATACTCCCCTTTTAGAGCCAAATTTATTTCGGTTCGGCTCTGTCCAAACTACAATATGACGTCATTCCAGACATCCCAAGTTGGCGATCACCATTTCCGGGAGGTCCCCTGTGCACGCTATCGTTTTTTTCTCGGATTTTACTCATTTTTCTACGGTTAAAAATGGTTAAAAACTGTTCAAAACGGTTCTGCACGGCAACGGAACCATTTAGGCTTAATATAATCGGGTTAATTTATAGAATGATGTCTTTCTTACCTATTTGGGAGAAGGTTATGTCTTCTCACAGTGAAACACAGGCTGCCGTGCGTCACACAGGCTGACGCAGCTTGTCCAGTTGTATGTCCAGCGCAAAAGAACCGACAGCTGTAATGTACTGTTATTTTATTCATATTAAGCAAGACCTGTTAAAATCTGTCTGTTTACTGTTACGAGTTGATTATATTCTCGCGCTTGAGAGTCTCGACTCTCGAGAGGAGAACCCAGTCTCCATCTGAGACCAGTGGTTGGTCACTTTTAGACGCCCACATCTCCCACAGCGAATTGCAATCATGCATTTGCCAGATTGACAGTTCGACGACGAATTAGAACCGGATTAGAACACATCGCGGGTCGCAGATCCGGCTTTTTCGACCGGATCCAGCCGGATATGGCAAGCATTTGCGGGAGCGGCCGGGATTTCCGGGAGGTTTAGTGCCACTCGTGGGTGTCCGGGAGGAGACGCTGATTAAAACTTCGTTGACTAAAACTTCAGAAAGTAGACGATCTGTAGACCTTGTGACCATGTAGATCTGCTAACACCACAGCTTGTAGATCTGCTAACACCACAGCTTACTGGGAGGGGAGGGGAGGGGGGCAGGGTACCGTTCACAGGGTACTGTTCTCTCCCTACCAGGTAAGATTGCATCCAGCTAATTGCTCCGCTGTCAAGACCGATGGCTTTTAATTTATCAATCTACGTGGCCATTTTGACATGCAGGTCGATACTGTGTATGCATTATCCATTTTAAACCAAAGAGCAAGCGCACATAAAAGGGGACTTTTGCGTGCATTTAAGTTCTCTGGGGTTTTACAGGACAGGTGCAACTGGCATTCTTTTGTTTGGTTCAATGTATAAACACTCTCATGCGGCACAAGTCAAGGAAGTCTGTAACTGGTCCTTATCCACATGCAAATGTCAAAGTAATACCTGTTCATGTGTTCACAGATTTAGGATCATTTGAGATTCATAAATCATCAATATTCATAAATCATCAAAGTTGTGTGAGACTTTTTTGTTTGTTTGTTTGTTTGTTTTCATGAATGAGGCCCTAGGACTAGATTGTTTGGAATTAAGAAAAAAAAAAATATATATATATATATATAAATATATATATATATATAGGAAATTGCAATCAAGCTGCTGATAAATCGATAAGTGGTATTGATTGTGATTAGTAAGTGATGTAGGACTAGGAGCAAGTACTATAATGCAATCTGGTTCAATTGAACAATTGTCTCACCAATTGTGGTACCACACAAACTATTTCTCATTCAAAGAAACGTTTGTGTACTTTTGGCCACAATGATTAGGCACACTGAGTGGCTGAAAGGCCAGGAACAAAAAGAGAGTGACACTAAGAGTGGCACCATTGCTTACCTACTGTATTAAACAAAATAGATCTTTCATTTTGATATACAGTATATTGTTTGTTTCTAGCTGGAACTAAAATGTTTTGATAGGGAAACATACTTTAAAACCGTGGGTGGACTCCTTTCTCATCCAGTGCCAAAACCGAAAATGTTCGGTTTTTTAAAACGTATTACATATGCCAAAACCGAAAAAGTTCGGTTTTTGAAAAAGAAAAAAATTAAAGTTTTTAAAAAAAAATTTTTTTTGGACCCCATCAAATCTAGTGAACATGATTTCAATCGCGATTTTGCATGTTCCACCCCCATACAACCCCATCTAACATACAGGGCAGCCATGTTTGTTTACATAACATGTAAAACATAATGGCGATTATCTCAAGAATGCCTGAACGGATTTCCAATCGGATTTTTTTGTTTGAAAGCTGTGAACAAACTGCACAAATCCACTCCAATGCAATCCAGGATTGCATTGGATTTTTTAGAGCTCATTCTTCTCTGTTTTTTTCCCATGCATGAGGTGTGCAAGGTTTAATCATGGCTAAGTTGACGAAAATAAGGCTTCTAAAATGCTTGGTAGCCAATAGCTAACTTCAAGCTAACTTCATCCTCTTCCTGTACATGCACAAAGGAAAGTGTTCAGGCAAGTCATGGCTGCAGGGCTTCTGCATATACCAGCATATCTCTATGGGATTTTCTATGGCACCTGGGGCACCCTCTAGTGGTGAACGGGTGGCACTAAAAGAGTTAACACTCTGCTATAGTATATGATGGTCATGATGAAACCTAAATAATACATTGTCCAGTGTCACTCACTATGTAATGGTAGGGTGTTCAGCTAGTCATCTATGCCATCTCTGGCCTAGTCACAAAGGCAAACAAGAAGAGCGTAGAGATAATCCTTCTGCCAACTGAAACTTGTTAATCAAACGCTGTAGTCAGGTGAACGTTCGTTCACAGTCAAATCCTCAGTGTTTTTTACTGTGTTCTTTTTTACTGTGTTCAGTTGATACAACAAACTCGTAATCTACAGATCCCTCTCAAAGAAATAGAATATTGTGTTATAGTTTGTTTTCCTCTGTAATATAATTCAAAAGACTTTCATATTATCTAGATAGATTGCACATGCAGTGAATTATTCTAAACCTTTTTATTTTAATTTGGAACTTGATTGGCATACAGCTCATGAAAATCTAAAAAAAAAGTCCTGATTACCCGAGACCCGAACCGAGAACCGAGCCGTTTCGGGTCTAAAATATTGACTTGTCCCTCGGGGCAGGGTAGGGTAGGGTCTAATTGCTTCGGGTCCATTCGGGGTATACAGAAATAATGCATTTACCCGTAAAGATCCAAGAGGACCCGAGCTTTAAAATATTGTGTGTTTACCCTTCAAATTTAAAATATATATTGTTTTTAATGAGACATGCATTGTAAGTATGCTCCCAAATCCATATTATCGCCTGTTCTCGCATATTGAATCAATTACCCGAGACCCGAACCGAGAACCGAGCCAGTTCGGGTTTAAAATATTGACTTGTCCCTTGGGTCAGGGTAGGGTAGGGTCTAATTGCCACGGGTCCGTTCGGGTATCGGATCTCAAATTCCCAATAATAGGCGGGTCCATTCGGGTCTGGGTACATTTCTCACGGGTCCATTTGGGTTCGGGTAGGTAAAATTGGACCCGTGCTACCCTCTAACCACTATCAGTGGTGTAAAGTAACTTACTTAAGTACAATTTTGAGGTATTTGCACTTTACTTGAGTATTTCCAATTTCCAATACTTTTACATACTCCACTATACATCTCAGATACAAATATTGTACTTTTACTCCACTACAATTATTTGTTATTATTTACTAGTTACTTTGCGGGTATAAATTATAATATATAAAACATACATAAACCACTTTATACCTAGGCTGTTTGAAAATAGCTGATCTACAAGCTCACAACACTTCGCGATGCGATGCGTTATGAGCTTGTAGATCTGCTATTTTTCCATCACTGCCCACTATGTACCGGTATTGTGCAATGAGTGGAGAGTGGAGACCAATGAAGCACAATCTCATTTACTAAACCCCCTCCCAGGTCCATACCCTAATCCTGACCACGCCACCAAACCCATCCCAGCTTAACTATCTCTCAACTAATGCCAAACAACACGGTCTAATGCCAAACAACACGTTTCTGTTTTCACAAGTGTTATTGTTTGTCCTGCAAACTAATCCATATTATAGTGCTTGTAAGTGGTTTCTTCCTTTGCTCAGAGAAGCAACCTGTTGCCTGATTCATATATTCTTTGTTATTGGACTGCACCAGCCATAGATTTGATTATATTGGCCATCTGATATGGTGTGTGCTATTGGCTTGAGTGTTTACTTCCCCAAAGTCAAATTAATGTAAATGTATCACTACTTATTATGTGTTATCTTATCGCGGTTACATTTTCAGCAGGTTAGCCGTAGGGCAGATGTGATCGAGTCTAGACTAATATTGAAGTTTGATAAGGCGTGCACAGTTAGTACACAAGATTAAAAGTCTTTGTTTACGTTTGATAGTGGCAGTAACATTGTTGCAGTCACAATCAGGACTAAATTGAGGAGACGCACACACACGCATACACGCACATGGGTAAACGGAACACTTGCCACAAAACACACTCGCCCCGATTTTTTTAAGGGACGCTTGCCCCCAGCGTTATTGTATTCTTGTATTGGTTTTACTGAGGTTAGGGTTAGGAATAAGTTTAGGTTCATTCATAGATTTACTGAAGTACATTTTAGGAATAAGGTTGGGTTTAGGCATTTGGTCGCCGGATTTGACCTGGGGCGAGTGTATTTTGGGGCGAGCGTTCTTGTATTCCACACATGCACATGCTGCACATGCTGCACATGCTGCACATGCACATGCACATGCACCACATGCACATGCACATGCACATGCATATGTACATGCACATGCACATGCACATGCAGGGCCATGCTGTCCTTGTCATACTGTATGGTTTGAATGACTAGCAAATAATGAAGTATGTAGCTTCATCAAAGAGGATTGTGCACACATGCGATACAAGAGCGTGGTCTAGCCAATACCAACTCAGGACTCCTGGATCACTGCCACTCCACACTCTCCCATCTAACATCAAAGAGGATCATCCTGAATGTGAGAGACAGTTATTGATGAGTGGTGTCCACTACTCTGTTGATCTACAACACACTTTGTATGCTATGCTTCACCATACCTTGGTACAAAATAAGGATGCTGAAAAAGCCTTACAGTACGTTATTGAGACATCAGTCTTTTGACATGATGGAAAAGCGGACGGTTAGTATCTCTACTCAAAATTATTTCTTTTTCGTGTGGCCAGTTCGCCATTAACCAGAAATTATGATTTCATACATTACATATACTCTTTGGTCTAGTAGTTGTGTAACCATATTTTACTGACGGACAACAGAATGGCTGGCATTAGGCCTACTGGCCTTACGCCAGCTGCATGTTCATGGCTTTGAACAACTCAAATGGTTGTTTATGAGGTCAGGTGCATGTTCATTTGTATTTGGCCAAAGGGGACATATTGGTAAAGCAATTTGAATTGCCTTGTTGTTGAAATGTGTGTAACGTATGAATAAAATTGTCCCTGCCTAAAGCTTAGAGAAGTGGCTGCATGTCTCTCTCATTGCCCCTTCTGGTTACCTATCAACCACATTAAAAGAGCTGCCTTGGCCACTCATTACCCATCAACAGCAATAAAGTAGACGTGCACACCTGCACGGTGCTACTATGGTTCAAAGGGTTACATTATGCCATAAAACCTACTCTTTATTGGGAAAAAACACCCTCACACATTTGTCCACACACACACACACACACACACGCGCGCGCGCGCACACACACACACACACACGTGCACGCACACACACACCCCGGGTGGTAAATACAGCCTAGAACACACTGATTGGCTTGGTTTGGTGAGCCACGTCATGGGGTGTGCCTGACCACTGGGTAATAAACGATACAGAGATAAAGCATAAGCTTATTCTATACTGGACATCAACTGCAGAAGGACCAACACACTGGAGCGGGAGGCAGAGTGTGCGTGTCTAGAGAGAGCATGCTGTGACAAATCTTTTTCTTGGATGTTGCAACAGGAGGAAAGATTGGAGGTAAAGAAAGCGACCTTGTGGATAAGGTTGAGAGGGTCAGGCTACTGAGACGGGAGTGACTCTGTGACAATTGGACTTCATACAAAGGCTACTGTACTGTATATAAAGAGAAACACTCAAGATATCGATAAAAGAGAGGAGCAGTAAAGGACAAATAAGGAAAACAGGACAACAGCTTGAAAGAGACACTCAGCGAGGACAGAAACCTTCAAACAGGAGTTTATCTTACAGAGGAGACGCCTGTTTGGGGGCGCAAAAATGGCATCGTTCGGTCTCGAGCTGGTCGGTGTTTGTCTCTCTGTGCTGGGATGGCTGCTGAGCGTGGTCAGCTGCGCGCTGCCCATGTGGAGGGTCTCCGCTTTCATCGGGGCCAACATCGTCACGGCCCAGGTGTACTGGGAGGGCCTGTGGATGAGCTGCGTGGTGCAGAGCACGGGCCAGATGCAGTGCAAGGTCTATGACTCCATGCTGGCCCTGCCCCAGGACCTGCAGGCCGCCAGGGCCCTCTCTGTGGTGGCCATCTTGGTCGGGGTGGTGGCGCTCCTCATCTCCGTGGTGGGCGCCAAGTGCACGACCTGCATCGAGCAGGAGGGTGTCAAAGCCAGGGTGATGGCCTCCTCCGGCGGGGCGTTCATCGCGGCCGCCTTGGCACAGCTGGTCCCCGTCTCCTGGTCGGCGCATACCATCGTCATCGAGTTCTACAGCCCGTTGATCCCCTCCGGGCAGAAGATGGAGATCGGGGCCGCGCTCTACCTGGGCTGGGCCGCGGCCTTCCTGCTCCTGGTGGGGGGGTCCATTCTCTGCTGCAGCTGTCCTCCCCAGGAGGCCAAACCCACCAGGTACTCCATCCCCGCCCAGAGCCACGCCATGGCCTACTCTGCCGCTCCGAGGTCAATGGCGCCGAGCTCCTACAACAGGAGAGACTATGTGTAAGGATAAGGGAAATGGAATCTGAGGAAGACAGCGGTCTTCATCAAGATGTCCGTACACGGACAAAATGTGTCCATGGCAAAGACTTGACCTTGTCCGCTGCAAATTTCAGATTCTCTTTTTTACACACTGTTCTTGACAAGACCCAATTACTGAATGTCTAGTCTCCCGGTTTTCAGAATATGACACTTATTTACTGGACACTATGGCACTAGGAGTCCACTAGAACTTGTGGTTCTCAAATGTTGTATTTGCAATTAACTCTAAGAGTGTACAAATGCGGGTCCATTTGGTTCCATTTCTACACTCTCAGAGTTACAGACCTGTTATGGTCATTCAGGGCTAGCTCTATGTGTTTCTGGTACTATTATTGTCCACTCATTTTGTATGTCTGTGGCTAAAATGGAATGCTGACAGAAATGTCCACCACACAAGCCAGCATGGCGATGACCCCTGGGGGAAGGATATAGAAAATGTCCTTTCCCTTGCATGCATTCACCTAAAAATGGTTGGATTGTGGGGAGATTGTAGTACAGTATGTACCAACTAACTAGAGGAGGAAGTAAAAGAAAGAAAACCAAGGAGTTGTCCTGTATATCTGTTTAATCAGAATTGTACAGTAATATATGACTTGAACAAATACCTTATGAACATGACTATCACATTTTGAAAAAGATCGTATTCTGCTGAGGAAAGGACTGAATCACTTTTATTTTTATAACATTTTCTTCTCACTGTTTACAGTTTATTTTGGTCTACAGTCACAGTAATGTAAGTAAAATATACAAATGGGGAATACTATATGTCAGCAAGAAAAATATTCATCCATGAGAGTTTTGTAGGCCAAAGTAAAAGTTCATGTATTTATTGTGTTTTATAATTATTGGTAACTTTATTTTATGTTCTGTATGTGTATATCAAAGATTTTTCATAGATCTTATGTTTTGGGTCAAACGCAGGTATTTCAATTGTTTGATTGGCATAGAACTAATGTTCTACTCCAATCATAACTCCTGTGTTTGCCCTAACACATGGCCGCTGTAGGACTACAATTGCCACACACTATAGTCTTGCCACTGTTTAGCAATCACTGTAGTGATTGTCAAAGCCCATTTATATTCCAGGTTAAACATTGTAAAGTAACAAAGCTTTCATGCTACACATACAAATACTGTATAGGCCTACTGTGCTGGTGGATAAGGGCACAGCATTATATATATACATTGTTCAGAGCTACAATGACCCATCGTAGAAAGGTCAAAATGGCGGTACTATACTGTTTTGTTTATATTCTTGTCTTTTCTTTCTTTTAATGTCTTGTTTAAAAAAAGAGAGAGAATGATAGGTTAATTGTGTATGTACGGTATACTGTGATTTGTTAATAAATACATCTAAAAAGAATGCTGTACTATTTGTGTAATATGAAATATGTGAGAGAAAAGTTAAACAATGCTGTAATGCTGTAAAAATGGAACCCAAATCAATATGTAAATTGTTGGGAGTCCTGGGTTAAATTAACACAGAAGATTTCACAACTTAGGCATACCTACAGTACTGTTTTTGTTGACGTATTAACAGTGTATCTACATTATGTTGCTCTTTATATTTCCAGTGCAAACGTGAGACATGCAACCTGAAAAACGTGTGCATACATTATAATAAAGATTTGTTAAGAAGTGTACAGTAACTCGCCCAATGTATGGACTAATGTATACTCCTTGGGATAAGGATGATTGAAAGGGCCATAAAGATGTTGGACATGAATGCTTGGTATAGAAGAACTGTACTGAGAGCAGAGCACACATAACTAATAGGTTTCACCCTATAGAAGATAAAGGTGAGATATTTCAGGTAAATACAGTCCTTGCAACATAGTGGGTGAAGAAATATGTTTTACAATTGTACGGTTAATGAAAAAAAAAAGCATTAACTGAAGGCATGGGAACATAGGCTACTACAAGGAGTTTATCCCCATTCATAATGACTTCCTCAATGATGATGTATTTCATTTAAAATGTCAATATGCTATGATAAGATTTATTTTCATATTTTTGTTATTGTAGAAAAGAAGTCAAAAGGAGTGTTGGACACCGAGGTTAAATTAACCAACTAATCTCAACTAATAAGCAAATCAGATTTCCCTCCCATTTCCACATCCAGTCCCATCTGACAGCTGATTTTCTGTCAAACATTGTTATGGAACAATAGAAATCTGATATTTAGACACATGACACAACAAAGAGAGGAAGTCCATGGAAAGTACCTCATTTCAATCGAAACTTCCACTACTCTGCACTTATACAGTAGCTCCATGACTGAACTATTCAGCTGGTGGCTGAGATACGCACAGCTTCCCCTTTTGAATAATCAAATTGTTCCTGTGTGTTTGGACAGGTGTGCCGTGCGTGGCAAAGGGCTCCACAGGGAAACCTGTCCGTTCTGCACTGTGTGAGTCTCTCTGGACGTGACTCCACCAGGTTGCTGTTGACAAAACAACGTTTGTTTCAAACAAGACGGAATCTAATTACGGCTTGGCTTCCCTCTGTTCAATCTTTATCTATCTATAGCAGTGGTTCTTAAACATTTTTGTCTCAGGTCACCCCCGCAAATAATTATTTCATCCACGGCACCCCTGAATTGCATTTGTTTTTATAGCACCTTTTGTCAGATTAATGGAACGTAAATATGTAAATCTTTCTCCTAATGATACAGTTTGCCACGAGGAAAACTGGAGAGAATATCTGTTTCCATTAGGACAGGCTGAAACAATGAAGAAGTTGCCAGCACACAAAGAATCTCCTTTTCACATGTTTATTTACCTCTCTGGACAGAGGACAACGAAAGCACGCTTTGACCGACAGACTGAAAACCTTTATACTTGCTGACACTTAAACGCCAGGATCCCTATACTGGCACCCCCTTTTTGAGAAGCCCTGATCTATGTGTATATGCAGTCAGTGATGAAGCCGCACTGATCAGGAAGACTCATGATGGCATCGTCCCCACATTGACAAACTGGCTGCATGTGGGCATGTCTGTCGTCTATACGGTGATCGTCTACACTACAGTATGTCTCCTTTGGCCAAATACAAATTGCAATCTTTCTAAAATGTTTCACTTTCCCTTCACCTGGCTGTTCAAACGGTTCATACTGTGCTTGTTTATTGCCAGAGGGGTTCTAAAAACGGGGCTATAAGCTAGTAAAGCTACAGTACTGTACATGTAGTGGCGTGAGCTGGCATTGGTCTATGTTTTACGCCATATACATACAAATCCTATTGTAAATGTTGGATTATACATTATTATACTCAGTTA
Organism: Nannobrachium achirus; assembly: GCF_963921795.1. Classification (NCBI taxonomy): domain Eukaryota; kingdom Metazoa; phylum Chordata; class Actinopteri; order Myctophiformes; family Myctophidae; genus Nannobrachium; species Nannobrachium achirus. Next base: position 40,551,535 of record NC_137826.1, on the reverse strand, counting down.
TACATACTGAAAATTAAATCATTAATCTTGTTCCAAGTTAAAACTCTTCTCTTGAGAGACCCCTGAAATAAGATCAAGCCAAACACAAAACTCATCCTGGATATCAGTGCTCACAAATCAAATTTATGTTTCTAGATGTTCCGCTCTTGATGAGACATTTGTACCTCATAAAATAAAATACTGTAGTTCAAACCATGGATGACCCCTGACAGTCAACAAGATTGGAGGAGTGTCGTCATCATGTCAACACAATGTTGTTGAGGGTGCAGCTATTTTACAGGAGTCATATATAGATAAGATAAGATCAAAATAAACCTTTATGTAAACCATTATATATTATTGGGTCCTTATACTGTAGTCGCGGACCGATTTTTGTGGGTCGTGAGTAAACATCCCATTTTTCCTTTTCCTTTTCCTGCACTTAAAAATATATCTAATTTCAAAAGATTTTAAAAAGTTAAAAACTAAAAATTCCATCAAAAACATCAAACCAAGATTTTTCTAAAGTATTTCGTAAAATAAAATCAGAAAATCTATGCATTTTCATGATGCATTAAAAAAAGTTAAGAAGTAGTGAAAATAGCTGATCTACAAGCTGACAATGCGATGCGAAGCGATACGTTGTGGGCTTCTAGATCTGCTATTTTCACTAGTTTGGTTCCCAGGCAATCGTCTGTCTCTTTTGGACCTCGGCTTGAAAAGTTTGGGAACCACTAGACCCACCAGTTCAATCTATGCCATCCAGTGGACAAGGAGACAAAGATGAACCACAAGGTGAAATAGGGACAAAAACATGTGTCACAACAAGGTGAACTGAGATGAGAATGAGATTACATAGAACTGATAAAGTGAAATGTAAACCATATGCCTCCGCATTGCCTTGGGACTGATACATCAACTACTGTTGTCCACCCAAGTCCAATCTTTGTGTGTGTGTGTGTGTGTGTGTGTGTGTGTGTGTGTGTGTGTGTGTGTGTGTGTGTGTGTGTGTGTGTGTGTGTGTGTGTGTGTGTGTGTGTGTGTGTGTGTGTGTGTACACATGATGAATGTTTGTTTGTGTAAATTTCTTGTTAACCCTGAAGCACATTTTGAAGGATACAAAGACACTTACTAAAGACATTTTGTTTTGATCACGGTCCTGTTGTTTTTACCAGTGTAATTATGTTAGCTCTGGGTTAGGGTCTAGGCCCTAGGGTTCCTTTGGTTTTATTGAAATTCAAATGAATATACACAGTGCAGTGTACTGTAATTATTCACAAAGCTTTTTTTTAGTTTTCTTTTACCAAGCCTGCTCATCATTAGCGGACACAAATGCATGCAGAGGGTGAAGATACACTGAACTGCTTTGGGATAATTGGATTACTTTTATTTCCCCCTGATTGTACAGTCATGAAGATGAAGCATTTACATCTCCCTTGGCGTAATTGTATAACCGATACTGAGATGATACACATTGTCTGTGTACTAAGGGTGTCTGAGGGCTAGTTCCATTATGTAGTCTTTCCTCTCATATTTGCTCTGGGAGCAGTTATTCCGGTTTCTACGGCTTCGGGATTGTGTTCCAATCCTTACACAGACTGTTGGCTCCTGCACAGCCCACCACTGCAAGGACCAGGAAATAATGGGCAACCAGTAAAAGAGGACCATGCCCGAGGGCATATGTGTAATGTGTGTGTGTGTGTGTGTGTGTGTGTGTGTGTGTGTGTGTGTGTGTGTGTGTGTGTGTGTGTGTGTGTGTGTGTGTGTGTGTGTGTGTGTGTGTGTGTGTGAGTGTTTCCATGCTTACTCACAACAAGGATTTCTAAGTCGCGTGTGGGCAGAATCTGTGGGAAAACACAACAAAGATGAATGAAGCACAAAGAATGGTCATCTATTGTCCACTATGGTCAACTCTCCATTTCACCTGAGGGCAGTTTGAAGAGAGGGGGTTTACAATTCTCTAATTTGACACAGTTTTTTCAAACCAACAGGTTGCCTTATCTTGTTTGTAAGGTCCAGTCATTTCTACACCGCTGCTCAAAGTCTGTTGTGTCTGCTTTGAGTTGAGGAATACTGTGTACAAACAAATACACTTCTGATGCACAGATACTGTACCTCAATTTCTCCTGTAGATTATTATAACAACCATATAAGAGAAAAATAATCCCACCCTATATCTAGCCAAACCAAGGTTTGTCTTACGGTATATGAAATAAGAACAATCAGGAGTAATTTTACTCATCATTCATTATCCTTCCCCCTCACTAAACCTCCTCTCCCGCCCAATTCCTCCTGACCCCCCCCCCCCCCTCCCCACCCTCTCCCCCTCCTCCCTGGACAGCCTCCTGAACGTGATGCAGGTGCATGTTGTTTTTGCTCAGAGACCTTACACGTCCTGCCCGTGACATCATCACCAGGGGACTCCTCCTCCTGCTCACCTGCGGCTCCCCAGAGGTATAAAGGACTTGTGTCTCCGTGGCAGCATCTTTCTATACATCACCTCGCGCTGTCTCGGTTCATCTCACAGCGCTGGAGAGAGGGCACAGCACACAACAAAGGAGGCCGCAAAGGAGGAAGTAGAATTATTATTGTCATTTCCTGAGGTGAAGGAGATTTTCCAATTCTAAAAAAAGCAACATACATCTTCATCTTACCTAAGGAGGCGCCATCAGAGAAGCCAGAGATGTCTATGGGCATGGAGATCGTGGGCATTGCCCTGGGAGTCCTCGGCTTCCTCCTCTCAATCATCGTGACGGCAATGCCAATGTGGAAGGTGACCGCCTTCATAGGAGCCAACATCATCACGGCGCAGACCATCTGGGAGGGCCTGTGGATGAACTGCGTGGTCCAGAGCACAGGCCAGATGCAGTGCAAGGTCTACGACTCCCTGCTGGCCCTGCCCCAGGACCTGCAGGCCGCCCGGGCCATGACCATCATCTCCATCATCCTGGGCGTGCTGGGCGTCTTGATCTCCATCGTCGGGGCCAAGTGCACCAACTGCATCGAGGACGAGGCGGGCAAGTCCAAGGTGATGATCATCGCCGGGATCTTCTTCATCCTCGGCGGGCTCCTGGTGCTCATCCCCGTCTCCTGGTCGGCCAGCACCATCATCAGGGACTTCTACAACCCCATCCTGACCAACCCGCAGCGGCGGGAGCTGGGGGCCTCGCTCTACATCGGCTGGGCCGCCGCCGCCCTGCTCATGATCGGCGGGGCCATGCTGTGCTCGTCCTGCCCCCCCAGGGAGGAGAGGTACAAGCCCCCGCGTATGGCCTACTCTGCCCCGCGCAGCACCGCCACCGGCGGCGGGGGTTACGACAGGAAGGACTATGTCTGAAAAGAAGAAGCTCAGAATTATCTGACAAGCATCATTTCAGGAGAATATGACGAATAAGGATCTTAATGTCTTGCACATTATTTTTTTGATCAGGGTTGTTGTTGTTTGTTTTGCTATGACAAAGAAATATGGAGGAGAATCCTCTGAGAAGACTCCGCAATGAAGGGCAGTGTTTAGTAATGTTATTTTTTACTGCTATGCTTTTCCTTACATGTTGCTTTTACACTGTTGAAAAGTATATAATATACAGTAAATATGTGTTAATTTGAGTGATAAAAGCTGCATGTCCGAGGGCGTACAAATGTAACCAACATTTAGATTTGTACGTCTTTACAGTTTTTGTTTATTTTATTTTTTGTCACAAAACAGATATTATAGCCATTGAAACATATCTGCCCCATCATTTTGTTTACCCGACATGTACAAAATGCCACGCTTTGTGTTTGAGATGTATATTTTAATAATATAGTACTGCACAGTCAAACATGCACTCATTAAGACTTGATTATCAGGTACCCTTCCTTTGTGTACAGAGAGCTACTGTTTGCTCTCAGCTTTGGTGGTGTTGCGTTTCACTGAAACTGCCGGTTAAAATGCGACGCGTTGACAGTGAGAGCCGTGGCTCTCATTTTACATGGATTTGGTTAGGCGATGCTATTGTCTGTGTTTTGCATGTATTTGGTTGGGAGAGTTTCTGCTGAGACTGAAACTGAAGATGGATCCATGATATGGCCTCGGGACACACACAACATCATGATGATGTGCACCCTCACTGTTCTCTGATGACGTCCTGTAACAGGAAGTAGGAGTTGGTGTGTGTGTGTGTGTGTGTGTGTGTGTGTGTGTGTGTGTGTGTGTGTGTGTGTGTGTGTGTGTGTGTGGGCGAGCGTGTGCGTCTCCTGTGTATTGTAACGTAAATGGTGTAAAATGTGCCTTGTTGTGATATTTGTAAATGTTTGTTCTTTTGGATGTAGGCTCGCAGCCAGGGCAGTGATGTGAATAATATACTGGAATTATTTGTTAAGATTTAGACTGTTAAACTTTAGAGTATATGGAGTATATGTAGTTTTCTGTTTGTCAAACATATTGTAAAGCCAAAGTACTTCTAGTGAATGGGGTTGGTACTAGTGTGCGTGCGTGCATGCATGCGTGCCACCCTCTCACAGAGTATAATCCAAAAAGGTAAAGTGTATATAACTGAGATACTCCCCATGCAACTTTTCTCTATGTCGACACTAAACTGTCAAATTGTAACTCCACTTTTACCTTATTGTTTTGTATTTTAAGAGCTAGAGATATTCATATGGATATTGTTCCGGATATGATATTTGCTCACATTTCAACTGTGCTGTTGTTGAGATCAATAAAAGTTGTGACCTTGTGTTCATGTGCCTTATATGATGACTATGTGTGTAAGTATTTTTATTAACACTAAATGTTCAGGAAACATTCATGAAACACATGCTACAAAGACAAACATCTGTTTAATCCGTTTTTCAATCACGTTACACATCATTATAAATATATGGTGGATTTATTATCCTTTATGCAAAGCGCTTTTCGCCTGTTCACACATCCATGCAAGGCACCAACCTGCTCATCGGGAGCAATTAGGAGTTCAGCATCTTGCTCAAGGACACTTCGACACTAACCAGTGTAACTAAGAAAATGTACTCAAGCTGTACTTACACATAGAAAGGTTTGAGAAGTGTTGAAACACAATCACAATTTATTCAGAAGCGCTGCCGGAGACAGCACTACACCATAGTATCAGGCAGCAGTGGCTCAGGGTTACAGTTGCTGTCTTAAGGTGTCTACACACCAAACAGCCTACAGGAGACTACTTCTGACTGTACACAGACTGCAAAGAACTGCAAAGAACTGCAAAAAACTAAGCACTTTTATTTTTTCAGACGACGCCGACTGTAGTTACTGTATGGCAGTGGTGCCAGGTCTGCTCGTTATAAGCAACGTTGATCCTGTTTTCCTATAATGTTGCTAGTTGTGGGTTGCTTTTGTTTGGGCTTGTTTCTGAAGTGTAGTTGCTTATTTGGCCTTGCTTTCAACATTATTTTATAAAATAACTAATGTAATAGAGCTCAGAGGTGAAACTGGTCGCTGCTTTTGGGCTTATTTTCATAGACCTGGTCGCTTATTTCACTCACAGAATCTGGCAACCATACCGGAGCCACTGTGTGTTCTCCGTGCAGAGGAGAAGGGGGAAAAAAAGAACAACAACAACACGGGGAGCTGCTGCACTATTTACTAGCTTTGCTTTGGATCAGATTGGAATAGGAACTGAGAGTTGTGATTGAGAATATGCTATTTAGTAAAAATATGCGACGGGAAAATGTCTCTGGCTTATTTTGCCTTGGTTTTGCAACAGTAGCAAACTATTCTACAACTCCCTCAATCTTACCGACGGCCAGGGGCGACTGTACAAAACTGAGCAAGTCCAGTTTTCCAGTTTTCGGTCAACGTTCCCGACCCGCTGCCGAAAACCTGACGATGAGCTCCCGTTCGGCAAACGACGCTATCCGCCGCCTTCCGCCGCCGAATCGTCGCCGAATCTGTGCGGTTAAAAGTGGCCTTTAGAACACAGAGGGTTCCCGAAGGGTTCCCAGTTCGATCCCGGGCTCCCCCAGAGTTAGTGTTGAGGAGTCCTTGAGCAAGACTCTGAACCCGTAGTGGCCCCTGGTGAGCAGGTTGGTGCCTTGCATGGTTTCCTTTGCCATCTGTGTATGAATGTGTGAGAATGGGTGAATGTATTGCACAATCTCTGTAAAGTGCCTTGGATAAAGGCGCTATATAAATGCACCATTTACCACAGGCCGAGAGACACAAAATAGACACAGCACTCAGTGGTGACAAGATGAATGGCCTTAAATGGCTCTTTCTTTAGGACTGCAGGAAAAACAGCACATGACATTCATGTGACAGGTGAAGGAGTTAGTCACCTGAACAGTTGTCCCTCTCAGCAGCAGGGTTAACAGCATCTCAGTTGATTTCTTAAAACAGACTTAAATTTATAGAATTTTGTACATCTGCTATTTGCGCCACTCAATAAGCAATAGCCTACACATACATACACAAAGAAACATTCACCAGTCCATGACTAGTAACACATAGGAGGAAGTAGCTCTTGTTCTGAACACATCAGTATTGCTTTGAATTGTCCCTGCCAGGCCAGATAGCCTTTGGCCAGACGGCCATGACACCGTCCTTCCATGTGTCCATCCATCCGTCCGTCTGTCCATGTGTGTCTGTGAACAGCTAATCGCTGTCACTGTTGGACCGATTGGCGTGAAACTTTGCACGCACGCTCCCAGTAGGCCATGGAAGAACCTCTTTGCCCCACATTTTTCAAATATTATCCAATGAACAGAATGCATTTGTATGCTGTGTTAATATATATAATTTAACACAAGAACTATAGCTTATCATGCTGGTATGTTAACCATTGATCTTAATTACATCCCGTGCTGACACCTGGTCGGGCCACTTTAAAGGGAATGCTGCATTTACAGCCTAATAATCTCTAGAAAATAGATAGAAAGGTATTATCTGGTGAAAAAGTAAAAGAAACGTGTTCTTTATAGTACACACTCACTCACAGAACTATGAGGTATTAACAACCCATTGCCCACCCATTGACAGGTGTAAACACACGAACGCACACACGCACATGCACACGCGCGCGCACACACACACACACACACACACACACACACACACACACACACACACACACACACACACACACACACATATAGCTGACCTGTTCTGGCATCACAATGTTGACTCGACCAGCCAGATTAATAATTTAACTAATTGTGACATTCATCATTTTAGACCAAATAAAATTACGAAAATGATTACATTTATTTCTTAAACATCAGTAACCAGGGGCAGACAGGAGGAGTGATGTGAGTTCATTATATCCCCGTTTGTCAACAGAGGTGAACTGAGGACTTTGACTGAGGCCGGCATGTCAGTTTTTATTCAGTGTCACTTTGACTATGCATAGACTGATAGCTCCAAGTCACTGAAAACCAAATTGCAGAACCTCCAAAAATGACCTTGTAATATTACTACTCAAACTGAACCCCAGGTCCCACTTAACCTCTGTTCACTTCAGTACTCTCTAGGATGAGTGGAGGAGAGTTCAACTCAACTTTCATTGAATGTGTTCGGTTTTCAAGATCCTTAATGGCTTAGTTCCCAAATGCTTGCTTAACAATATTTTGTTCAGGGTGAGGGGTGCTCATGGGTACTCAATCAGGGGGAGTTCTTTTGATCGCTTAAGGGTAAGAATGCGTCTGTCCCAGACTTCCCTTCGAAAGTTTAAAACTGATCTTAAAAACGAATCCCCTGGCTTAACTGCCCCTTGGCTGAAGAGGGCCCACTTTCTCTATGTTATAGAGTTTAAAGGGAAGCATGGACAACCCTAACCCTAATTGCTTGCCTATATAAAGTATTCTATTCTATTCTATTCTATTCTATTCTATTCCATTCCATGACGTGTCATGGAGTGAGCTTGTAGATTTTCCCTATTTTTGAAAATTATACAGTAGCCTATGTATATGTGAATGCCAAAATAGGGACACCTGGGCTAAAGTGGTCAATCCTCCAGGCCTTTTACAAACAGGACTGGAACAAAAAGAGAATGAGAAAGAGAGAGAGAGAGAGAGAGAGAGAGAGAGAGAGAGAGAGAGAGAGAGAGAGAGAGAGAGAGAGAGGAACTGAGAGAAAAATAGAAAGAGACAGAGATCATGGCATGACAAAAACTCTGTATGACCGAACTGAACAGAATGTGAGACCATTGTTCTCTTAAATGTCAGAGGCTTTGGTATTTGAATAATAACTTCCTTTTTCTTGTTTCCACCGGTAGCAGATTCCTCACAAACATGCTGATGTTCAGACAGCAAAGTCCAACAGAAAACCGATAGGGACGCTAATCTAATAATCCCGGGTTATCACTGATTTTTTAACCCTTGTCATAATGCAGATAGCTCTATCTGATGCCAGCTCATGGAGAGCTGCTACACTCTACTGCAGGGTTCCATTTGCTCAAAATGTAGAAAAGAACTAAAAACAAATGGGCACATTTTGTTTACCACATAAGCCCTATAGGCTAATTCTTCATGTGACAATTAGCAAAGAAATGCCAAGCTCACATGCAATGCGTTGTGAGCTTTTAGATCTGATATTTGAGCTTTTTTTTTAATTAAGAAAAATCTAATTTGTTTTCAATTCTTTTGATACATTTTGAACATTTCCCCAAAACAATGATGTCAGGATTAATGTGGTAAACATACATTTTAATTGAATTGTTAAATTGTGATATTATCAAAGAGAAACATCAAACATACTGTATGAGACTGAGTCTATATCCCAAAACAAAATGCATTTATTTAATTCAGGCTAATCAGAATCAGGGATCAGATATATCACAACCGACTGGGGAGGGGATAACAAAAGCATAAGGCATGTATTCCAATCCTATCAACCCCAGCAAGCCTGACTGTAAAGTTGAGTAGCCTACATCTTTCACAGACACATGCACACATAGACATCAAAGATGGCTTCAGTCCCTGCCCTTTAACCTGTCTCTAAAAAGTGCCCTCTCTCTCCAGACCATGAATGTAGCTTTTACTATTGTCGTACGCTGCATCTCCAGTTGTTAAATAATGCAGGGTCGTGCCCCGAAAATAGCAGATCTACAAGCTCACAACGCATCATGTTGTGAGCTTGTATAGATCACTTTGGCTTTGGGCTTTTTCTGCCTTTATTGAGAGGCTAGGGGATAGTGACAGGAAACAGGGAGAGAGATGGGGAGTGACACGCTGCAAAGGTCGTCGGGAATGGTATTCGCAACCGCGACAGGCTGTCAGGCTGCACAGAGCCTATATGTGGTATGCGCCTGGACCGCTATTGCCAGCGGGCGCCCATAGATCCACGATTCTTTTGACAAAAAGGCCCTTTTAGGGAATTTCAGCCCCTGCCTCTCTAACGTTGTCCCTGATCTGTCACATAGAGCACTGTTTCTCAACGTCGGGGAGACACTCCGCCCCGTAAAGCCTTTTGGACTGCTGGGGGTCCCCGGACCTGATGTTGGGAACCAGTGGCATGGAGTAGCTCACAATCTGCTGCAAGTGAAGGACAGACAACACGGTTTTCCAGCACCTGCATGCGGTCAATGACCCCCGGGAGGTCAAGGAGGCTCAGACAATTAACTCACATTATCAATATCTAATAAAGCAATCAGCCTGTTTTATCTCCATTCCATTGAAAATGAGGTTCATTTCTTGTTTTATTGTCCATTATATGATGAACTAAGACAGATTATTTGGTAAAATGTCATCTATTTGTGTTAACCTTTTTTAGAAAGACTTGAATTATGTTCTAATAAAGGTATTTTCTTTTTGGCAGATTATGTGTGTAAGGCTTGGGAAAGAAAGACAAAGTGTGTATGTTTGAAGCAAAGTTTCATTGTTTGTCCTCCCCCAGAAAGTATTTAACATAGTAGTAGGCTAAATGTAATTGCCAATCGTCCTGGCGAATCCAGGAGCATTGACAAGCCTGTGAGCTTAAACATTTTTGGGGGGGAAATACCAAAACTGTTTTGAATTTTTGTGTGATCCAGTCAGGGCCTTAACGCGCAAAATACAAAATGTGCATAGAAACCAAAAAGATACCCATTAAAAGAAGCCCTGGGTTGGAATCCATTGCCTCTGTGCTATCTATATAGGCTAAAGCACACATGCATCCCTCTTAAAAAACAGAAATGTGTCTGTGGCTCTGGAGACAGTAGAGTAGACAACATCATCAACAGTAGGAGTTGAGCTGTGCCAGCAGGCTGCTGTTATGCTCTCTCATCTGCTTGGTGATTTATCTCCCTGGAAACGTGAACATTCCTCTTTCCTTTCCCACATCGCATCTCTGATAACTCCACAGCAAAACAGTCCTTATCGTGGATACCTCACGCCCCCCACCCCCAAGTGTTGAGCTATGATAGAAGTGAGTCATCAAAACATTTTTTATCTGTAAACAAAGATAATTGCTCCGTCTTGTGAAAGACTAGGAAAAGCGATTTAATTAGTTGGAAACGTTTTGGAACGGTGCTTTGCGCTGGAAGACAAGAAAGAAAACCTTCATTTCTGCCAGACAGTTTCTGTCTGGTGTCATATCAGGATAATGAGAAGAATATTCTGCCAGAGGGAGACTGTTTCTGGAATGGACTGGTTACTTTAAAGTTTTGAGAACTTGAAAAGGCAATCCACATTTTGTGTGTTTTTTTTTTTTTTTTTTTCTGCATTTTGACTGACGGGTGGAGAGGCTACTGAGGATAAAATCAGTATTCATTCATATTGTTCACAGACAGTAAATTTATCCCATCCAATTATGACTGGGCATTTAAAACTGTGAAAAAGTTTGAATTATTTCCATCACAATGAGAACTAAGTGTCAGCCTATCAATAGTCATATTTAAATGGTATTCTAGGGCTATAGACAGAATAATCTCACTTGATTACTGTCTCTCTTTGGTTATTTTGAGGATTCCTGTGCCTGCCTAAGCCAACACTTGGTGGGTTTGGATGTTTGGGATGATGGTGAAGTTTAAATACCTTTCCTTTGTAAACAGACAACTCAGTGAGATGATACATTTAATTCAGATGGACAGATAAAAAGAAGACATTTCTTATTTCCACAGATATGTCAGTAGATGGAGTGGGAACACTTCTATTCAAACTGTTTTGTTTTTAGTTTGCACAAATGCACAGTGTCTGATGCCTTTTTTCCCTCTCAGTGTTTTATTGTATCATTCGTATTTATTTAACCATGTTGATATTCAAAATCTCATTCTAGTGTAAGTGTAACCTGGCCATAAAGCAGCAAGAAAATAGGGTTAGGTTTACACAGTCTCAGAAACTTAAATAAAATAAGAAACACCTAATTGCATAACAGACCCACCGGATCCCTTCAATTTAGGGGTCAAGTATTCAGGCCTATTCCTGTTCCAGGCACTCATCCACTTGTGGAGTATATACTATGGTGGTGAAGGATGACTCATCTGACTATGACACTTTTATGACAGTCATGTGTCAGGGCTAACCTCACGCTAACCTAACATCTCTCTGACTATTGTCGGAATAATACTCAGGCTAGTAATATGCAGAGGTGTGTTTGGGCCGGGCAGGCTTTCCTGTATGCAACGATTAGCTGGACACACACCAGATGTCTCAGACACACCTATAGCTCAGAGTCTAATTAGTTTGATTCAGGCCACTGCAGCTCTAACAACTCTAATATAATATCCCTCTATGTCAACAGTTGCTCTTCTGTTTTCCTTACATATCGCACTAACACAACGAGCATTATGGTCATCGAATGTGAGCTTTTGATTACAATTTCTGACTCAATTTAGTGATGTCTTTCTCATAGATTTAAATGCACATGCAACTATAATTCGTTTTCTTATTAGCCAGCTGGGCAGACTGTGAAGTTCCCCGTGCCCCCAATAACAAACCCTTTCTCTTGTCATGTTGATCCAAAATTGAGGTCAACATGGGCCTGCTCATGCCTTTTCATACATGACACAGAGCATGATAGGATGTTAATTGCTAAATTGTATCATGACATGTAGTGTCTGTAGTAGAGCAGTATCTGCATTAATTATTCCACACTCTTTTATTCTGGTTTTTGTTTTAATTTATCACCCTTTGGTAAATATGGGTCCCATATGTTGCAAAATACATTCTAGGTAACGGATGCCATAAAACGACCTGGGATGGTTTTAAAACATTTCCAACAGCCTTTAAAACTGAGGATGAAACAAAGAAAACAAAGGTGGTCAAAGGTTTATAGATGTGATAGTTGACACAGTAAGCCTCTGTAGAAATGTCCACAGTGGAAAAAAGCAGAAGTTAAACCACTCATTGCAGGTATAGAAACATGAACCATGTGACCGATACCATGACAAGTCAATATGCATGGAAGAAGTTAAACACAATACATTCCACACACACACACACACACACACACACACACACACACACACACACACACACACACACACACACACACACACACACACACACACACACACACACACACACACACACACACCATAATGCTCCTTTCACAGTTTTTGTCTGGGTTCTGCATGCACCTGCTGAGCAGTTTTGGATTTGTGATTATAGAGCACTCCTGCTCACTATAGACCCTCAAAGTCTTTGATTGATTGAATATATTATTGGCACTTTTTTTTAAGAATACAGTAGTACAAGGAGTTTTAATATAAAACAGCAAATGGATGGATGAGAAACAAAACAATGGTGACCCATGATTAAACAGTCAACACTCAAACAACTGGACAAACAACAGTGAAACAAACGATACAAAATAAAAATAGCACAATATACCGTTTTTAAAACGCTTCGTGACAACAACATAGCAAGGAGGAGGGGATATACCTACCCGAAGGAGTGGTCTGTTTTCAAATCTGGGGGCAGGGCCAGCAGGGTCTGTCGTTGAAGTTCTTCAGCCAACTGCCACACACATAAATCATGAAATATATGTGTGGTGTTATATGCAGACATTGGACCTGTAACTTGTACTCACACAATTCAACTGTGTTATCGCCATGAAGGGAGCTGGCTGAACGACAAGAAAACAAGCGTCATATTGTAAATGTAATAAACCCACATGTGACTGTCACAGATTTCTATCTGTGGTGGCATTTGCCGTAGGTTAGTGTGCCACTAAGTTCAGTGTGCCATGCCATCCTCGTAGGGTTTCCCTGGCATACATTACACACATACTTGTTTTATGGTTTAACAATGTGTGTTTTTCAATGTATACAGTAAGGTGAACCTGCTGTGTGTCCTCAGCAGAAAAAAACACATTGAAGGTTACATAAGCTATATTGTGATGATGTTCAATAATGGATGACGAAACTGAACATGTTATGGTAAGTAACAGAATTAAGTAAAGTGGTTATGAGCTGCAATACAACCATGCAGCTCATAACGTCCAAAAATATGAAAGTTGATTTATAGACAATCAGATGACTGAGTGAATAATATCTTTCAAAAAGGAGTATATATTTCTCAACACTTGGGTCAGCATCTCTCAAAGATATACTTGAAAATGCATCAATCGGATTCCTATAGTATCTTTACATGTTTGGGGTATCATGGGAACCTCTCTTGCTATTCGGGGGGGAAATGTCCTAAAGACACTGTAATCTTCAATTTATATGGCGCTTTTATAAATACTCAGTGGCTTTACAAAACAAAACAAAGAGATTTTTTTTCTTCTTTTTTTTTTGAAAATAGCAAATAAATTTAAAGAACAGCCTGACCCACTTATGTTGGCTCACACTTTGAACCTCTAATACAGTTGGCTCTGTGCTTTCTCTCGTGCTTCATGGCCTCCCCATGGGCCTCTGTGTCATGCCATCGCTATGGTGACAGTGTGTGTCTGTGTAGGGCTTCATCCCAGCAGACATGTTCCCATGGTAATGAAGATTTAGAGAGAGAGAGAGAGAGAGAGAGAGAGAGAGAGAGAGAGAGAGAGAGAGAGAGAGAGAGAGATAGATGCACACACGCACAGAGACAGAGAGAGAGAGAGAGAGAGAGGGGTGGGGGTGGGGGAGGGATTGAGAAGATAAAAGTGTCAAAGATAGTTTCCAATTCCAGAGATTATAAATGTTTTTACTGTGTGAGGTAGTTGTCGCTCACAAAGATGTAACCAAACAATGAGTGTAAATCAAATGCACGGGCCATTAACGAGTGCAGGGGAGAGATTTAGGAGAGAACAGAAAGAAAGTTAGAAAGTTTTATTTCGGTCCCATTTGGCAGCCAGTATAGTACAATACATTCAATATCAGTATACACTGTATGGTCCGAAAAGGTATAGGCAGAAGCTTACGCTTATAATGCCTACCCCATATAAATAAAATACAATCAAATATACATTTGATTTGACAAGACTGAAAAACAAAATAGTCAATAGACTTGCTAATCCAAAAATAAGAGAAAAAAACAAAAAAAGAATACAATTGAGTGTCGGTGTCGGTCTGGTTTAGGGCTTCGTCAAGTGGCAATATGGAAGTATTGCCACAAGGCTACACGAAACCAAACCACTTGGTAGATATTTCTAGATAAGGATCTTAATGGTATATAATAAACACATATACATACACATGTAATATAAACAGTAAGACTCACACCCACTATAGTACCGATGTTATATTTTATACATTTATTACTTATTTATAATAAATGCATTAATATATTTATAAATGTGTGTATATTTATTTATAATGCTAATATAATTTTAATATATTATAATGTTCTATATTTATTTATTATCTTTGTTTTGAACATTTTTTTGAATTTAGTGATTGATGTGCACATTTTCAGTTCTTTATCCAAGCTATTCCATATGCTTACCCCTCTTACAGATAGACACCTGTCTTTTATGTTGGTTCTTGGGGTTGATCCCTCAAATACACGGGGAAACACCACATTTATATTTTGTGTTTCAACTGAAAGTGTTTGTGAACCACTGGTCAACGTGTTATTCACTCACATGCACTGGTTCTAAAATGTTACTAAGGCATAGATTTTATAACTACAGTAGGCTAATGCTTAAATGCCAGATTGGAATGGAACATTCAGTTGAAGAGTATGAATCACCTAGCCAACTTGAAACTATAATCACTTTCACACATAACGAATTAATCAGACTCAGTGATGTTATTATATCTAGATGAATATGTCTCCAAATATGTCTCCACAAAATGTCAAATCAAAGAAAGGACAGCTGGGTCAAACTGTTTCCACTTGGGGGTTAATATGACAAGTGTTTCTGGTAGGAGCTGGACTATTGATGTGTAGCTGGCTAGCTGCACGATAGTATGATGTTTGTCTGCTTGTGCATGGGTTAGGGTTACTTTTTCTAAGCAGTAAAAGGTGAAAGAAAAAACTTTTTATACAGTATGTGGTGGCATTTCAAGGGGGGAATTAATGCAGAGACAGACCTGAACTCCTGTAGAACCTAACCCTGGCCCCATCCTAAACCCTAAACCCAAACCTAACCCTAAAACCCTGACCCCAACCAATTAAAGCCTGCAAAAGTTCCACTCTGAAACTGTCTCCATCTCTGCATGAACCAATATGCAGATCGTTTGTGTTTGGCGCCTCCTAGCGCGTCAGATTTGCATTACATTTGTGCGTTGAGCTCATCTGGAGCCATTTGGTCATTAGTGTAAACTAAGTAGGCCTAAATACATTTACTTAAGTACTTTACTTAAGTAAAATTGTGAGGCATTTTCACTTTACTGAAGTATTTCCAATTTCTAATACTTTTACTTCTACTTCACTACATCTCGGAGGCAAATATTGTACTTTTACCCCACGATTTATTACTTTGTAGATTTTGATTATTATTACATTACCCACTTCAGCCCTATATACATTTCGGCTATTTGAAAATCTACAAGATCTACAAGCTCACAATGCAATGCAACACATTGTGAGCTTGTAGATCTCCTATTTATTTGAAAACTTGTGAAATGGGACATTCCTACATAATGAGTACTTTCTACTTTTGGATTGTACTTTAAGTACATTTTAATACCAATACTTTTATACTTTAACTCAATTACATTTTGAATTTCTGGACGTTTACATGTAACAGTCAGTATTTCTACATTGCAGATACATTTACTTAAAGTAAAACATGTGAGTACTTTTCCCACCACTGAACCTATAACCTAAAACCCTGACCCCAACCCACTTACAGGTGGCTGCAACTCGAAACTGGCAAAAAAGACAAAGCCTATCCTTACCTCCCCCTGACCTATTGACCTTTCTACTGTAAATGCAATTTATATTTTATTTTGTTTTCCGACTGTCTTTACATGACGATCGATATTTTTTGCATAGTACTTTATTTTATTTGTCTGTCATTTAATGTTGTAAGAGTTGTAATTAGGGACACTTCAACACTAACTCTGGGGGAGCCCGGGAAAGGCGGGAAAGCTTTCTTGTGGTCTTTATCCTTTAGTTGACCTGTCCTGTCTTTTTGATTGATTGATTGATTGATTGAAGACTTTATTAGAAGTTTGCATAGGAAAAGGTACAGTTTCATGACGGTACAGTTCACTGGTACAAGGTCTACAAATAGGAGATCCTAGAAAAGACTTATTTCCACAGGAAACATTGAATGACAGACGAATAGAACACAGTACTATGCAGTAGATATGTAAAGAAAAGAAAATGAAAGGACAAAAAAGAGAAAAGAAAACAGTAAGTCTAAACAAACAGTATGTAAGTAGGTCTATACAAAGAAGGGGCATGGGAGGGTAGGGCTGGGCTAGGTTGTTTTTTTACCAGTTGCGAACGGCTGCTGCCTGTAAGTGGTTTTTCAGGGCAATTTTAAAGGATGCTAGTGATCCACACTCCTTTATGGCCTTCGGTAAGGCTTTCCACATTTTGGTGGTATAGCAGAAGAACGAGTTTGACCCTTTGTTGGTTTTGACTCTGGGTTGAAAGTGATCTGTGGCGCTGCCTCTGGTGTTGTAATTATGGACATCCTTAACGTTTATATTTGATAGGTACTTGGGTATCATAGTGGTGTAGTGTATCTTGTACACCAGGCCCATTGCAAGTTGCTGTACACTGTCATCTACTCTGAGCCACCCCACTCTTACAGTAACTGGTGAGTAGCGGTGAGGTGAGTCTGATAGGGAAGGTTAAGCAGGACCCTAATTCGTTTATTTTGGGCTGTTTGGAGTTTAGTTTTTAGGGCTTGTGGGGCGTCACACGATACCATACGTGGACTCCGTAGTCAAAGAGGGGCTGGATTATTGCACCAGCTATGGTCTTCAGTGTGTTGAAATTGACCATTGGGGCGATCCTCTGTAGGAAACGAGTTTGTTGGTTGATTTTATTTATTACTTTAGAAGTCATCTTTTCACTGGAAAGATTAGCTTCAAGGATACATCCTAACTCCTAAGTAAGAGATTTTTTTTTTTTTGTGTGTTATGACCTTGTCACCCACTTTGATTGTGAAGTTATCGACTTTTTTGAGGTTATGATTTGATCCAAAGAGGATGGACTCAGTTTTTCCCAGGTGAATTGATAATTTGTTGTCGTTAAGCCATGTGCAGATCTTACTTAGTTAAGTGTCTTTTCAACCTGCAAGTGGTCCTTGCCCGAGACTAAGAGAGCCGAGTCATCCGCCAACAGGAACAGGTTGCAATCGCAAGCAGATGCCATGTCGTTCACGTATATTAGGAACAACAGAGGTCCCAGTATGCTACCTTGAGGAACACCACAGCTTACTGGGAGGGGGGGGGGGGGGGGTACCGTTAATCTCCACCACCTGTTCCCTCCCCACCAGGTAAGATTGCATCCAACTCACTGCTGCGCTGTCAAGACCGATGGCTTTTCGTTTCTCAATCAGAATAGAGTGTCAAATGCTTTCTGGAGGTCCATCATGACCATGCTGCTATATTTGCAGATATCCGCTTCGCGCTTGATTTGGTCAGTCAAATAAAGAAGGCATGTGTCAGTGGAATGAGATTTTCTGAATCCAGATTGGAACTCGTAAATCAGATTGTTCTCATGGTCATGGAGATATCTTGCAATCTGTTCGTAGACTATTTTCTCCATGACTTTGGATATGGAGCTAAGAATGGAAACTGTACCTTTTCCTATGCAAACCTCTAATAGTAATAGCCCAATGAATCAATCAATGAATCAATGAATCAATGAATGAATGAATCAATCAATCAATCAATCAATCAATCAATCAATCAATCAATCAATCAATCAATCAAACCCTAACAAAAATCCTGTAAAAGTTCACCCACCTTGAAACTGCAGTCTCCAGCTCCGCATGAACCCACGTGCAGATAGTTGGTGTTACTCTGGCGCCTCCTAGCGCGTCACATTTGCATTACATTAGCGCGTCGAACGTGTGTCACGCACGTCTGTGATTCTGCAGCTCTACGTCATCACGCACCATCAGCTGTAGTGTGAAAGGCAAAGAGCTCTCCTTCCTCTGCTAAATTCCAGACGGGACTCTCACTGATTCATTGACTGCTGCATGTAAATGGGTCACATTTAAATCCACATGCTCGTTACTTAATCTCAACCTGCGATAATCGTTGCTCTAACTTCTTACCATGAGTGTTTTCCATCGCATCATCCAGAGAGGACTGCTGGGCAGGAGGACGGCGGCGTGTTTTGTAA
Organism: Nannobrachium achirus; assembly: GCF_963921795.1. Classification (NCBI taxonomy): domain Eukaryota; kingdom Metazoa; phylum Chordata; class Actinopteri; order Myctophiformes; family Myctophidae; genus Nannobrachium; species Nannobrachium achirus. The sequence goes on along the minus strand of NC_137826.1, from coordinate 40,532,950 downwards.
CGGCGGCGCATCGGGACATGTGCGAAGGACCATCACCCACCAGGTGAAGTAACTGAGTACATTTACTCAAGTACTGGACTTTGAGGTATTTGTACTTTACTGGACTGGAGTGTTTCCAATTTTCAGTATTTTTACTTCTGCTCCACTACACATCTCGGAACCAAATATTATACTTTTAGTTTTAACTCCACTGCATTTATTTGAAAACTTTAGCATCTCACCCCTGTGTGGTAGTTACTTTGTAGATTTAGATTATTATTACAAAACATACATTAACCACTTCAGCCCTGTATACATTTCGGCAATTTTCAAAATATTCTTTTAATACATTTTATACATTTGAAAACTTGTGAAATGGGACATTCTGCATAATGAGTAGGACTATTACTTTCTTTTTGGTACTTTAAGTACATTTTGATGCCAATACTTTTGTACTTTTACTCGAGTACATTTTGAATTCCGGACGTGTACTTGTAACGGAGTATTTCTACATTGCAGTATTGATACTTTTACTCAAGTAAAATACGTGAGTAATTTTTCCTCCACTGGGTAGCGATATGTCCTCTGTGTGAGCATCATGCTGCTCTCTGCTAATGCACTGACTAGCGTCCTCTCCTCTCCTCTCCTAGCAGATCTCCAAGTCAATGATGATCCATGCATGATTCATTCATTGTGGTTTAAATCCAGGGACGCTTTGGTTGGAGATCTAAACGAATCACTTGTCTTTTTGCAGGGAAATGATATGGGAGCGTCCATTGTGAACCGTTACATTTTTAAACGCCGTTCAAATGACTTTCAGACCCCATGCCTAGTGCCTACCCTGCTGCTATGGCAGTTAGCAAAGAACCAGAACCTAATGATCTGTGTCACATTCATTTAGTTTGTTAATTTAACTTCTGAGAGAGTTGTACAAATGTAAGCAATGCACCATTACTGGTCCAAATTGGTTCAATTTAATACAACTTTTAGTTACAAATGGACATTCTCAAAATGAATCAGTGTAGGGCCTACTAGACTACCTGACAAAATAGTTACACATCTATGTCTCTGGTGATTTATCATAATTGACTTGTTTTGCCAGTGAGTGGTGATGTGTGGCATTGTTAGTCTTCTACATCAGTTGTCGTATTAAATGCAGTTAGTTGTGAAAACAGGGAACCAAAGAGAAACAATGGCACAGGCAGATTGTTTAGTTTGTAATTTGTATACTTGTTGTGATACATCTATGATGAGTTTATTGACAGACTATGGTAGACTATACATATTTCCAACTTTGGTCACATTCGCAGGCCATTCCATGCCAGCCTGCCACGCCTTGGAGTTCTGTGCCATGAATCATTCCTATTCCCTACTTAGTTCTCTGTATGGGAAATATCTCCTGTTCTCAAATCTCAATGCTGACCTTTTGAACCACTAAACTCTCTCAGATGAGAAGATAACTCATGAAGTATTTTGAGTTTGGAAACATGACCAACGACAAAAAAACTCCCATATCCCATACCTACTGGGAGAAATACAACAATGTGCGAACACAGCAGCAAGATTTGTGAACTGTTGCGATAAAATAATCTGAGGCTTTTTTAGTATAGGCCTACTATTGAAATCGTATTGAGAAAAAATAAATGCCCCTATTTGTTCCAAAAATCTTCATGCCCTGTATATACTGCATATAACGACACAATGTGACATAGCTCTGTTTACACAATGCTGTATCCCCTCCAACTGTATATATTTTCTACTGTTTTTATTATATTTTGAGTCTTTTGACCCTTGCTTTGGCAATGTAAATGTATGTTTTCTCATGCTAATAAAGCTCCTTTGAATTGAATTGTATTATTTTTCAGCCCGGTCAACCTGACCTACGATGTGTTCGACGGGAAAGGAGAAGACAGCACCCCGCTTGTCTTTCTTCATGGCCTATTTGGCAGCAAGTCCAACTTCCACTCAATAGCCAAGTCCCTGGTGCAGCGTACAGGCAGGAAGGTAATGCAGGGGCAGAAAATAATGTAACACTTTCACTTTAAAACCGCATTAACAACATGTGTAATAAATAGCTTTCCTTTCCACAAGACCAAGGGCAGTAGACTCCAAAAAACGAAGCTACTTCCCCCAGGCAATCGGGTTTATCACAAGGGCAGTAGTTGCCAAAAGAAAAAAAGCAAGTCACCCCAGGTTTGCAAATGATGGACGCTATATTTGTTTTGCCTGTCAAAAACGTTGAATCTTGAGTGAATCTAAAGTTCTAAAAGTGAGACATATATTGCTCTCTTTCTCAGATGTCACAGCCTATGCAACACTGATAGAATACACACATCATTGGTCGTATGACACGACCGTCATGATTCCACCTCAACCTGGTGTCGAGCAGTGAGCCAATTTGCCACGGCAGGCTAAACAAACGTTCAGATTTCAAAAATAAAGTGCTTAGGCCGGCTTTACACTGCCACTGAAATCTAGCCTGAATCAGATCTGAGTCACTTCAAAAGTGGAATCCGATTTTTTTTTAAATAGTCTAAATCCAAACATGTCACATGCAGGTCACATGAAATCCGATTTTGAAAAACCACATCCACAGGTAGTTTCAAATCCGATCCATATCGGATCTGAGGACATCTGACTCAGTCTGAAAGCAGCAACCACATCCACCCCATTGAGTTGTATGCAGGTCACATGCAAGCCACATCAAACTGGCCAAGCGTCACTTGTGCTGCGCAACCCGAGCGCGGAGCGCCGACGTCATTACAGAGTGCGATTATTTACTATTTGATTACAGCGCATATTACAGCACGTTGAGCACATGAGAAAAACAAGAGAGGAGAGAGAAAACACGTGAGCTAAATAGATACAACCAGAGAGAAGAGCGAAACACAAGAGTGAAGAAAAGGAGAGAAAAAGTTTTTGTTGTCGCTTGTCTGTTATGTCGCATTTCCTGAACATGTGATCAACTAGCGTCAACGTTGTGACGTGACGTCATGACGCCGACGTCGTTACCACGGTAACCAAAGCAGATATGTAGACGCAGGGCAGCTTTGGGCTGACGCTGTTAAAATCAGTCAGAACGCACAGATCAGATCTGTGTCACTTGCAAATGCAGTGTGAAAAGTCGGGCCAAAAGATCAGATTTGAGAACCAAATCGGATTTGGTCTGGATTTGTCAGAATACCAGAATTACTGGCTGCTCCAGTATTGTTTAATAAAAAGCATTTTAATCCGATCGTTGGCTGCACTAAAAGTCCTCGGACAATCAGGTAAAACTAAACACGTTACAACCAATAGATGCGCATGGGTAAAACCAGGAAATACAAGGAAAAACTGAAAACGATCGGATTAAAATGCTTCTTATTAAACAATACTGCGGCGGCCAGTAATTCTGGTCGAGCGGCCCGTATTCTGACACCCATGAGCCTTCACTAAGCACTTTATTTTTGAAATCTGAGCATTTGTTTAGCCTGCCGTGGCAAATTGGCTTACTGCTCGACACTAGGTTGAGGTGGAAGCATGGCGGCCGTGTCATACAACTGTCATGTTTCAGGGCTAGGTAAGATAGGATCAGGAAGAAGAATAGAACCCTCACACTCACATGCCCCAATACATTTTATATTTTATGATCTGGGCTCCTGGGCAGGATTTATTAAAAAAGAAAATCCTTTGGTTTGGAGCATGTGAGTCTGTATTCTATTCTTCTTACAGTTATGTAATGCACCCATCAATGTGCAATGAATCTTGTACACTGCCACAAGTGCACAATATAGCAGTCTCTGACTCAGTGCCTGGACACAACCCTGAGAAAGTGACAGGAAGTTCATGTGCTATGAAATTAGGTCTCGGCTGAAAAGAAATTGCCAATATTTTCTGGTTTAAATCTGCCGTCTGCTGTCTGCAGCTTGTACGTGTACTGCGTGTTCCACATAGCGATGTGCATGCCAAGGTAGTTGTCCCCTTTGGCCAAATGGACCTAATGATCTTTATAAATATTTCACCTCTATGAATAAAACGCTTCACAAGAACATTGTGATGATTTGTAATGAAGAGATCCACTGAACATAGTGTAGAACGTAGTGTTTATTATCAAAATAATAATAATAATCTTAAAACAACATTGCTCCTGTGAAGAAGTTTGTAGGTTATGTATTTATAAAATTTGCTATTTCAATTTGCCCGTGAAGCAGTGCAAGGCCAGTTTGCACAAAGCTTGTCTCTATATATATGGACACAGTGGTTTTTTTAATAAATACTTCATCTTGTGTACAAAACTACTTCACAAGAACAGTATTGCTTTTTAACTACATGTTACTACTTTCTTACTTTTACTTGGGCCCATCGCACCCAGTGGATCATAGGCCATCTACGACTCTTCTCCATCCAACACGGCTTGGGGTTGTCTTTCTGCCTCAGCTGATTCCCAGAGTTACTATAGTCATTTTTTAAGTTGACATGTCCTGGTTTTAACCAGTCACGACAAAGTGATTGGATCTCCAGACATGACTTTCTGTACTTAACATAAATTACTGATCTCAGTGAAGATAACCTACTCGCAAAAAAACCTTGATTTGTTTTTATTGGCGAATTAATTTAGAACTAGTTGTCGAATATCTGAAGCTTGAGAAAAGTTCATCCGGACAGCCCTACAAATTGGACATTTACCATTTAGGATTCCTGCTGGTATGTGTCCCTGTAAATGCTGTTAAATAACCATCACTTTGGCTGCTAGCAAGTGATTATCAGATGTACCCACCCCGTGTCCCCCCCTTTCCCCCCATCCCAAGTGTTCTAACTATACTTTGTCCAGTTAGGTGCTGACCGTAGACGCCCGTAACCACGGGAACAGCACACACAGCGACGTGCTGACCTACGAGGCGATGACCAACGACTTGAAACACCTGCTGGCCCAGCTGCGCATCGACAAGTGTGTCCTGATTGGCCACAGCATGGGAGGCAAAGTAGCCATGACGACAGCCCTTACACAGGTAGAGGAGGCTGAAATGTCACCATGAATTTATCATGATCCCAAGAGTGTTTGATTGATTGAAGAATTTATTAGAAGTTTGCATAGGAAAAGATACAGTTTCATGACAGTGCAAGGTCAAGTAAGCAAATTACTTATTTAAATTGAGATCCTATTTTTAACTCGTATAACATTGAATGACAGACAGATAAAACACAGTGCTAAAGAAAATAAGAAAAACTGTCGTAAAAACACGATGCAAAAATAAATGGTAGAATAGAAAGGTTAGGGGGGAGGTAAGGTTGGGCTAAGTTTACTGTTACCAATTACGAGTAGCAGCTGCCTGTAAGTGGCTTTTCAGAGTGGTTTTAAAGGAAGGTAGGGATTTACACTCCTTTAAGGCCTTGGGTAGGGCGTTCGTCATTTTAGCGGTATAGCAGGAGAACAAATTTGACCCTTTGTTTGAGTCGAATCTGGGTTGAACGTGATCTGTGTGGAGCTGCCTCTGTTGTTGTAATTGTGGACAGTCTTGACGTTTTGGAAGTATTTTGTCAGGTACATGGGTATCTTAGTGGTGTAGTTGCGACCGTAGGTCGCAGTTACTTGCACACTATCCAAACCTCCACCGGCTGTCCCTCCGTCACTCCCTCCGTCACTCCCTCCGTCACTCCCTCTGTCACACGTCACACGTCACACTTTTGCCCTGCTCATATCTCTGCAACCGTTGCCCCGATCCATGCCAGATTTTGCACACACACTCCTTGCCTGCCAAACTACAACCTCCAAGGACCCCCGGAGTTTCGGGGACCCCCAGGTCCCTGGGGGACCCCCAGGTGTAAAAAATTACCAAATGTGCAAAAATGACCAAATGACCACCCCAACGGGGCTGCTCACGGGGCATTCCCGGGGACCACCCACTCCTGGTGCTCCAGAACGGATGCAAAAGTGGTGGCGCCCCCAGTGGAGGACCCCCTGCCACTGCAGCTCACATAAAATGCCGTAACTCGGCCTAGGAGCGACCGGGAGAGCCGGGGCCGGTACCTATTCGTCCGCCTTGGCGGCGCGGAGACCCCACCCCTCATTTCTCACATGGCCCTCTAGCGCCACCATGAGGCCGATTCAGATTTTGCCCTAAAATCACGAAAATCACTACACAGTATGTCTACACTCATGTCAACAACATGGATCAGGAAGATTTTGGAAAAACACATTTTTGCTCTATTTATGGAGATAAGCGACCAACGGTCGCTTATCTCCCGATTAGGGAGTCTTACTGGTGTATCTTGTTCTCCCCCTCGCCCTCACTCATCTTGTGTCCTTTTGTCCCTTCCTATCTCAACTCTCGCCCTGTTCCGCCTCCACCCTCAGCCCAATCTTGTGGAGAGATTGGTGGTGGTGGACATCAGTCCGGCTCAGACCACCACCCGCACAAACTTCCACTCCTACATTAGAGCCATGCAGAACATGAAGATCTCCAGTGACATCCCTCGCTCCACCGCCAGACGAATGGCCGAGGACCAGTTGCGCTCGCTGGTCAAGGTCAGTATTCTTCTTGGTTTTTATTTGAGCTTTGTGTGTACCCTTCCTCTATGATACGAGAGTCTGTTTTATTTGCAAGAGAAAAAGGTGCAATGAACTAGTGCTGTGATTATAAAAAAATATAATCTTCGAATGTTGAAATTGCCATTTGAATGTTTTAGTTTTTTACTGATTCATTTCCTGACCTACCATGTGAAAAAACAATTGCTTTTATCACATCACACATGATCAACAAAGGTTTGCACACAGCAAGTAAATATGAAAATGTTCCTCTATAAATGTACTGATTAATTTCCTGACCTACCGATGTGAAAACAAGCTTTTATCACGTCACGCATGCATCAACAATAACAAAGGTTTGCACACAGCAAGTCAGTATGAACGTCACGCTGCCACCCAATGTGTCTGGGTTGTGCACGCTCGGTTGCACCCCTGTGTTTTTGTGTCTGGTCACGCTGAGACTGTCTGTGACACCCATGTTGGTTCGGGTCCATGCTCAAGTTCCCTCAGCCCTATGTTCCCTCAATGTTAACCACTATGCCTAACCCTAACCTTAACCTCAGTGAGGGAACATAGGCATGACCCCGTTGGTTCAGCACAGCAGGCAAGACTCCCTTTCCCTGTATAAACTTCACTTGTAAGTTAAAACGTTAACGTTCATAATTAACAGCGCAAGTTGTGTAACATTGTTTACTCTGTTGCTACAATGTGGACCTGTGGCTGGCTATCAGCACTTGGGACGGTGCCTGTTGGCGACTGTTAGGAATCACTATAATAGTACAGTAACATCTAAAAGTAGCTACTACACACCTATGCAAGTGAGAAAGTGGGTAAAGCGCAGCCGCTTACAAAGCGACGCAAACCAGCAGGAGTTTCTATATCACCTGCCATGTTATGAAAATGATCAGTGCCAATGTGGGCTGTGCTCAGAGGTTCCAACACACACAAAAATATCATGTCCTCGCAGCCAGGAGAAGGACATCTAAACATGGTGTGATAAAACTAAATATAAACCTATTTGCGCTAAAAATTAGCATTTTGTAATTACATAATCGGCGATAACTTAATTAGAGATTGTAGGAAACTCATAATTGTCCTGTGACGACTATATTGTGATCAAATTACATAATCGGCGATAACGTAATTAGAGATTGTAGGAAACTCATAATTGTCCTGTGACGACTATATTGTGATCAATCAAGCCTAGTCTGTCTTTTTTCAAACATGAGACTCTCCTAATCTGATCTCCCGTCATAGTCAGGACGAGACCGATTGTAGTGTAGAGGCCTTTAGGTGTTGTAAAGGGATGATGATGATACTTTATTGTCGGACTGATCCGAAATATGTCTTGCATCATTACCAGCAACACACAAATAAATACATCAATTTAACATAACATTTCATAATATTACGATCTCATACAATCACGTGACCTTACAACATTAGAGGATGACAACCTTCCAACATACTACAAATCTGGCTAGTGTGCGTTTAAGCTCCAAATAAAATCTTAGGGTCAACTGATGCACAAAGGAGTGCTTCAATCTTAACTTTTTGTATCTCCTATTTTATGGTAAAAATTCATATTCACTGTTCAGAACATGATAGGGGTCTCACTCCTATCGCTCCATGGTTTTGCAGTTGTAATGGAAGTTCTTGGTGTTACTATAAGTAAGTGGATCAGGAAGATGCAGGACTGCAATGTCAGGAATCAAACTTCATTCTTTATTGCGATAGTAGGTCGCAGATTAGTATGTGAACAGTCACAGCTTGTCCGTATGTGGTTCTATGGGTTTGTCACTCTGACATCACGCTCTGGCTTCACTGTGATGTCACACTAACAGAATCCCTTTTATGCCCATATGTCCCTGATGTCATCAATATTAAGCCCATATCTAAGAAATCCATATATGGCCAAGACAGATGGCTAAGACAGCCCATATCTGTGTGGCTGGCTCTACAGACATAGATCTCCATGTATGGGCATAAAAGGGTATGATGTCAGATGTCATAGACGTCATAGGACTTTCACATAACGAATAATCATATCTCCATATACTGTACATGGGTCTCTCCATACATGGGTACCAGGGGTCTCCATATATGGGTAACTGGTCCGATATACATCATTGGCCAGATGGCCAAGAATTGGTGCGTGTCGCCCTGAGGCGTCCTACTAGTTGTAGATATCTTCACAGCAGAGAGAAAATAGTGTCTCCCTCCAGAGCTTCCCACTGCACCCCCTAACACAAATATCCTCCAGAGCTTCCTACAGCACCCCCTAACACAAACATCCCACACACATTTATACTGGCAGGAGATGTACACCGAGGTAACAACAGATGGTCACTCCTTAAATGACCTTTATTCTATAGCACAGTCGGCATCTTTGAAATAGGTTTGCGTGAGTCTGTCAGGGAGAGTGGTTTGACAGATATAGATACCTTTATTTTAACAGGGAAGAACAGGTGATGACGATGTCACCCCCTTGCAGAGGGTGACATCTACTACTAACTAGTAGTTTCATCTAGAGTACAGGAGGATTATTTTGCCGCTTCCTTCCTCAGGAGCACTCGGTGCGTCAGTTCCTGTTGACCAACCTGGTGGTGGATAATGGTCACTACACCTGGAGAGTCAACCTGAAAGCCATCTCAAACCACCTGGAGGACATCATGAGCTTCCCCAGCCTGGACACCAGCTACGAGGGTCCCACGCTCTTCCTGGGAGGAGCCAGCTCGGCGTACATCAGGTACTGTAACTGTAAACCTCGCGTCACCAGGCTTTCTCTGTAGGGCTGTCACAATTATTACATAATCGTCTAATCGTGATTATTTGACATTATCGCAATTATTTTGTCATAATCGTCATAAAAAAAAAAAATCCGAAATAGTGGAAATAGCAGATCTACAAGCTCACAACGCATCGCGCGCGTTGTGAGCTTGTAGATCGGCTATTTCCACTATCAAAGTTATTTTTTAAGTAGTAAGTTGTCAAATATGTCAGTAATTGCTTTGTATATTTAGGTTATGTGTCATATCTACCATGTACAACTTCAAAACCTAAAAGCCAAACAGAAATGTAATTATCAACGTCAAAAACACAATTAAATCGTTAATCGCCAATTATTTGAGTGACAATTAATCGTCATGTAAAATGTCATATCGTGACAGCCCTATTTCTCGGGGGAAAGCCTGGTGTTCGTTTACTAAACAGGTCGTTTGATCCGGTCTAGACCGGATGGCATCCTAGACCGGATGGCAGAAGAAACGGCGTCGCTTTGTTTTGGTTCCCCGTTTGTTTAACTAATCCCTATTTAAATGCTAGAGGAGTGTAGTCTTGCCAGTCGCTGCGAGTTGGATTAAAGATGGACATACCAAACGAACTTTTAAAAAAATATGAAAACTACACCGCATCAAGGGTTTTATTGGGTAGGTACTAAAATTATGTCATTAACCGCGGGGAATTGTTTTGGGTTAAAACGGAGTCCGGTTTGGTATTTCCGGGCAAAGTGTAGTCCGTTTTGACTACAAAATGACTTGGGACGCTATCCACTCCCGACCGGATCAAAAGCCTGAAATTGGAAGCGATCCCAGGCTACTGTAACTGTACTATGGACGCCACAAGTTGGTGTTGAGGAAAATGTTCCTCGGTTTATCAGACCAGGTGTTGTCTGGTGAGTAATCCTAAAATAAGAAACATAAACTTTACTCAGTTTGCTCAATTTCCTCAGTGGGAATTGTGTTGTTGGAGCAGCTTGTAACATACATACGTTGACTGTATTCCCAAGGGCTCTAATACTAGGCCCATTCTGTTTTCGCTCTACACTAAATATCCCTCTATATCCCTCCTATTTTCGCCGTGGCCAAAAATGGATGATCTGTGAGTTCACAACACATCAGAAATGAATCGCGTTGTAGGCTCCAGGATAACCCACATTCGGCAGAAATAGGTGAACATTCTGCAAAGATAGGCAAACATTTGGTGAAAATACCACATCTACTCACTCACTTGTCGGTAACTCATGGTGAGCTTCTAGATTGGCTATTTTCACCATTTGTCGTACAATAGAGTATTTACTATATATAGGGTTTAAGTGGTACCGTTAAGTATAAACCTATATTGTTATATTGTGTGCCTCTGACGCTACACCCTCTCACTGTTCTTTCCTCCTCTGTCCTGCTCTGCATGTTGCCTGATGTCTGCTGCAGCTCGGACGACTACCCAGAGATCCAGCGTCTGTTCCCTTACGCCGACATCCAGTACATCCCAGACGCCAGCCACTGGATCCATGCAGACAAACCTTTAGACTTCATCAGCTCCATCATATCCTTTCTGCAGTCTTAGTCTTCACCACCACCCCCTTAAACCCAACCCCCTGCTGAACTCCCTTGGCATCAAGTTGCAGAACTTCGCGTTCTGGGCGCGGGGTGGCAGTCACACCCACTCAAGCAGCTTCGACAATGATGAGGTGGAGCTCGTTGACTGTAGCTAATACTCGCTAATCCTGGACCAAATGTACCCTGTCCATGTGGGTCAGAACTGACCATTTTAAAATGTTCTCAAGGGTAGTATGTATGTAGCCGTAGATGTTTAGGACATTTCTTATTCTTTCCACTAGACATGTAGTAATGTAAGTTCATTCAGTTTGTAGAGTTATACGTGGTTAAGTACTGTAGGTTTACCATTTTTAGTAAGTGATTAGATCATATAAAATAAAACATTTTAGTTTTTAACATGAGGGGAGATTGTATTGGACCACTTACTAATCCAAAGAACCTCTCGCTTGCACAATACCATTTCCTATGTCAAACTGTTTTGTCATCTTTGTAGAAAAGATGTTTTTGGCCAAGTATATTGAAGGGGTGTGTTACTGAGGAACTTACCAAGAAATTATATGTACACTATATAAAGCAAAACTGCAGTGAACTGTAAGAAAATCAAGTAAAGAAACGAAGCTTTACGAACAGAAAACAAGAATGTGGAATGTTAAGCAAAAAATATTACTTTTCATAGACACCTCTAGTTCTGTAGAGAGGCCGCAATACAAACTTTGTGAGCACAGTTGCTGCAAACCATTTTGTTTTCGTTATAGTGGCATATTTAGTATTTTGGTCTGAGATTTGACACAGTTTTCCCCACGTCTCCTCTTTGTATTTGTTCCACAGGCCAAGTTGTAGATATCTATTCCTCCATTACTCTTTCGCGACTTGATGTCACGGATATATTTTTATGCTAAGAAGAAGAAGAGCGAACCATTACTCCTCAATGTAGTATTATCAAGCTGCCTCCTGAATCTCCCAGGTTTCAACACTTTATTCTACCTTTTCTGTTCTCTTAATACTCTACATCTGCTTCTGTCAGGCTGGTAAGCAGCCATGTCTGTATTGCTGTCTTGTCTGAGTATGTGAGTTATGTGTGGATCTACAGTTTTTATTGGAAAAGAGAACTTTAACTTGGATACATTACTTGTACACCACTTAAAGTGTGTAGGCAATGAACAGTAAGAGCAACACTGTATGGGTACGTATGTAACAAACATATGCTGTAATACTTAATATTGTATAATCATCATATATGTTGGAAAAATACAGTGGAACAATGACACTGCCATATTTAAGCAGGGTGTGATGTCTGTGAATATATATGTATATGTATGTGCCTCATATGTAGACTTTCCATGTTATCTTTGTTAAACTTGGTAACAGTTTACAATGGACAATATTCACACAATGGACATTTTACTCTTGCCTAAAACTAGAGGGTTGCGTTTTCTCACTGCCTGAGTATGAAGGAAGAGCAAAATGTCTACGGTGTGGATATGGTTAAAGACAGCCAGCAGAATTGAGATTGGCAGCTGGGTTGCCAGATCTACGTATGTGCATTGTTTCGTCGGGAATCTTTGCTAGATTTTCCGCTAGATATCATTTTATGGCGTTTAGTGTTGAATTTGGTGTGTCATCAAGGGTATATAAAAGCCAGGTCTGAATGAAAGAATTATACTGTATATCAGATGTGAATCAGAAAAAAATTGGATGTGAGTGACGTGTAACTTGCTCCTTTTGTTTTAAGTGGGGTATCCCTTTTTGGAATGAAGCAGGAAAGCCCTCTCGCTGTATCTCTCAAACACTGACCGCTGGTCAGTTTGTCTTTCATTGCACAACGGCAGAGGGGTGTGGGGAGGTTGCATTTGTATATGATGAATACAGGATCTGGATCAAGTATCCGCTGCCTTGCTGTTGGCCAAGAATGTGTCAAAGGGAACCACAGAGTTGGTTATATACAAATTTTGAATTTATTTATACACCCACATCAAATTTTAATTGAAGAGTGTGTAGTAATGTACTTTACTATGAGCATGCCTTTTCTCTTGTCTACAGTTGTGAATTTGTTGTTCTGTGTGTTAAAAAGATTTCAGCTTTCTTTTTGAAAAACTGACAGTAAATCATTTATTCTAGATAATGGTATTCTAGATCAGTGTTTCTCAACCAGTTCTCGCAGACCTTTGGTGTGCCCTTTGAGATACTTTGATGTGCCCTTAGCAATTTGACAGTGAAGTCAGAATTTAGGGACTTAGAAAAGAATAGAAAAAAGTCCATTACTGCATCAAAAGTAATCAACAAACTATATAAACTGGTAAAACATTGCCCAAATTGTAAAATAATATAAGAAAGGCAAATATTTTGAAAATGGCCACACACACACGCACAACATATATCTATTTGTGCCCTGGGATCTTTTGGCTATGAAAAGTGTGCCCTGGGATCTTTTGGCTATGAAAGGGGTGCCGTGGCAGAAAAAAGGTTGGGGAAACACTGTTCTAGATAATGGCATATAGTATATAATTTCTGTGTGTGTGAGTGAGAGAAGCATACTTGAGTGACTTGTTTAGATATATACATATTGAAAAATGTCAAATCTATAACTGATAACTAATAAAAATGGAAGATTTAAAGTCCCTGTCAACATGTCTCATGGTGTGGCTTAAATCCTCAGGAGAAATCATCTCTGTTTTTATACATGTAAATTTCTCTCTAATAAAAAATGTCCCTAAGGGAACGGTCACATCGCACTTTTATTCTACCTATAAGGGCAAATTCTGCCAATGCTTTTCAATGGGAATGGGGTGGTTTCTTGCCATTTGGAAAAATACACACTGTTCCCATTGAAAAGCATTGCCCGAATCGGGGTCCACCCTATGTTCCCCAGGTTCTATGTTCCCCACTTCCTCCCAAAAAAGGTTCTATGTTCCCCACCCACCCTCCCCACAAAAAGGTTCTATGTTCCCCACTTCCTCCCAAAAAAGGTTCTATGTTCCCCACCCACCCTCCCCACAAAAAGGTTCTATGTTCCCCGCTCAACCAAAAAAAAAAAAAAAGGATCTACTGTATGTTCCCCACCAAAAAATAAATAAATGTATATGTTCCCAACTCAAATGCAGGAAATGGTGGGACATCTGGGCAGTGGGCACTAAGAACATGTGGGAATCCCCAGGTTGCCCAGATGTCTCCACCCCTAAGTGCCCACCAAATGCCCAGATGTCCAGGCATCATGACTATGACTATGTGTCCAGCTGCCCAGTCATAACAAGTATGGTGTCCAGATGTCCCTAGTCTCCCTGTCCCACTAGTATTCATAATTTCTCCCCATTATTGTGTGTTTTGAGTTTTTATTCATTATTAGAAATGAATATTTCCTGCATTTTTGGATGAGTGGGGAACATAGAACCTTTTTTAAGTTGAGTGGGGAACATAGAACCTTTTTTTGGGGGGGGGGGGGGGGGGGGGGGGGGGTAAGTGGGGAACATAGAACCTGGGGAACATAGGACCTTTTTTGGGTAAGTGGGGAACATAGAACCTTTTTTGTGGGAGTAAATGGGGAACATAGAACCTGGGGAACATAAAATGGTAAATGGTGCATTTATATAGCGCTTTTATCCAAAGCGCTTTACATAGATTGTGCATTACATTCACCCATTCACGCACACATTCATACACCGGTGGCAGAGGAAACCATGCAAGGCACCAACCTACTCACCGGGAGCAATTAGGGGTTCAGAGTCTTGCCCAAGGACTCTTCGACATTAACTCAATAATCGGGGGATATCTTTAGAAATAGTGTCAAATCCTGGAATAAATTCCTTACAAAAAAAATCTTCACCAATGTGTTTGTAAAGGTGTCTAGTAACACATCTCACAAAGACTGAAATTCAGTTTCCCTAGGAAAATCTTTGACAGCTAGGGTAATTCTGGGTCTCATTCACTCACTATACACTATACTATAGGGGAAAAAAACACTCCCAAAAAATATGCTTTAAGTGGGATGTGAGGTGTCTAACTAGGTGTTTTTAATTATTCCGAATCCATTGCAAGCATTTGTTTTGCACCAAAAACATTCCTTGGGCTAGAAATGGACCCCCATACCACTGTGAAAAGTGATGACTCATCACTAAACCATCATTTTATGGGCTGTTTTTAACCCAACGAATGTTTTTTTTTGTGCAAAACAAATGCTTGCAATGGATTCAGAATAATTAAAAACACCTAGTTAGACCCCTCACATCCCACTTAAAGCATATTTTTTGGGAGTGATTTTTTTCCCTTATAGTATAGTGTAGGCCTATTGAGTGAATGAGACCCATAATTACCCTAGCTGTCAAAGATGTTCCTAGGGAAACTGAATTTCAGTCTTTGTGAGATGTGTTACTAGACACCTTTACAAACACATTGGTGAAGAAATGTTTTGGTAAGGAATTTATTCCAGGACTTTTTAAGATATCCCCCGATTACAAGGGGAGCCCGGATTCGAACTGGGAAGCCTTCGGGGACCCTTCGTGCTCTAACCCCTGAGCTATGCCGCCCCTAACATAGGTACGGCCCCAGCAGAATCCACCCTCACAAGTAGAATTAACTTTGGCGTGACTGTACCCTAAAAGGCTTACAGTAAAAAAATAAAAATCTATCTTTGCTGATCATTTAGTTTTCCATATCCTATGAATACGTTTGTTCTACCAGAATTTGAGTAATCCAGACAGAGTATCCACCGGAATACACAAATGTATTCTAAACATTCTGTGATGAAAACAAGTCGGAGCCATATAGTTTGTTGTGAGGTTAGGTTTAGTTATAGCTTATTGTGAGGTTGAGGTTAGGCTTAGGGGGTCTTTATACCAGGACGATTGGAAACGCTGCCGGTCTCGTTTTGGATTTATTACCCAAAAAACGTCGCGTTTACACCTTGTTGTTGGTTCGTTTTTCTGTGTTTACTACAAGTTGACAACGCATGAATTCAAGCAAAATGTGTCATGTAACTGTTCCCAGCCTACATAGGCCTATACTGTGTATTTACCCTTCAACTATAAAATATAGGCCTATATTGTTTTTAATGAGACATGCTTTGTAATTAGGCTATGCTCCCAAATCCATATTATTATCATCTGTTCGCATATTCAATGAGTCCCGCAAAAGGAGGTTTTTAGCGAGGTGAAGTGAAACACCAACAAAAGTCACCTGGAAGATGAAGGTCGGAACATTTATAGCCTATGGAGCATATTTCTGGACATTATCTACGGGGATGGGCTATATTAAGTGAGTTCTGTCTTCTAGCTGCAACACAGAAGTATAACGCACCATGCGAGGCAACTAACGGAGTAGGCTAGCCTACAGAGGCACATATGGGTATGGTAGTCTACCATACCTTGATTACAAGGGAAAATAATAAAATGTACTTCTTAAAATAAATTCATCATGCCTGTTGCTAAGTATTGGCAACATGACTGTCTTGCATGCGTGCCTTGCACGTGCAAGACCAGACAACAGTCATGTTGCATATTACAATAACTCACTCATTACCTGAAGTCCGCTGCGTCTGTGATGTGGCGCGGTGCATGAAGAATTAATCCAGTATTT
Source organism: Nannobrachium achirus (assembly GCF_963921795.1). Classification (NCBI taxonomy): domain Eukaryota; kingdom Metazoa; phylum Chordata; class Actinopteri; order Myctophiformes; family Myctophidae; genus Nannobrachium; species Nannobrachium achirus. The sequence goes on along the minus strand of NC_137826.1, from coordinate 40,516,561 downwards.
TTTGGTGAGAAGTTGAAAAAGGGGGACGCAAAATAGTCATTAATCATAGCTTTGCTTAGAATGGAATACCATAGCCTAATGGTTTAATTTAACTTTGCGGAGAGGAGAGCTGTTGCAACTCCGACAGGCCAGCTAGGGTACCAGCCCAGGTGCGACGACTTGTGCGTAATTAGACATTTTTAAAAGGCTTTCATATAGACTACTCCTGACATTTTTCAAATGAGGTTTGTGCTAATAGATCACTGGGCTATTTTCTGGGTTTTAATTAGGCCTACAACAACACAAATAATAATAATACATTTTCGGTTAGTCTGACAGACTGACACTTATATGCAGCAGGGGAAGGGGAGCAGAGGAGGGGGTGCTATGACATCATCGCACTCTCCCTCACGGCCGAATTCCGATATTACACCGTTGCGAAACTGATGCGAAACCGCAGAAATGCACTTTCAGAGCCGAATTCGGAAAAGTATCGGTTAGGGTCATGAAACCGCGTCTCCGTGTGTCAAAATGGCCGAATCAATAGTAAAAACTATCGTCTACAAAAAAATCGACCTCATGTAATGACCCCCTTAGTAAACACTGACTTGCCTGTCATCCAAGCCAGCAAGCTGAGTGCTCCCTTACCCACATGTAAGCCAATCACAACATCTCCAGAAAATAATAGCTTACGTAGAATCACTTGTTTTGTTTCACTCAACTTCCCTGAATACTTCATCATTCATTTAGTGAGGCTCTGATTTTCATTAGGGGGGTGTGTGTACATCGCACCTCATCTTGAGTTGTGTGCCCTATCTATGCCAAATCTGTTTTCATTGAGTGCTAGTCTGAAGAACAGATTTTAGTTGTAAAACACTATATTCATGGTTTGCAGAACACAAGAAACTGTCAGGATCTTCACATCTGACTTTAAAAAGACATTAATAAAACAAAAAACTGGGTGGGTCCTAAAACCTAATTTTCTATAAGTGTCACAACTGTTCCCTCATACATCATGTTAAATAACAGAAGTGCAAACAATGAAGGGTCATTGTAATGATATTCTTAGTGACACTACACTGAAATACACTTGAACAACCTTTTGTCATATTAATGCCTTTAATTCTACATAGTAACACAAAATAAAGAAAAAGAAAAGTGCAAACCAATGAATTTCATTTCAGCTCAGCCAGTTATTGCACAAAAAAACATTATGCTCCTTAAGAGCACAAAGACCTGGGTTCGAATCCAAACCCTGTCTTGTCGGGCACATCTCTCCTAGAATAACAATTAAAGGGATTTTTCACTTTCAATAAAACTTTTGGTCATTTTATGACCTACTCCTGTAAGACGCCTCCCCATACACACCTACTGTAACTTCAAACTCTATTTTAACCATGATAGATTCATCAAAAACACCCATTATTTTTTCTGGTGACTCATACGAACCTCCTAATAATCGATAACCTTTTTCATTTATTTGTAATAATTCTTTGGGAAAATGGAAAGAAATATATACAATAAAATATTATTACAAATAAATGAAAGAAGTTATCCAAAAAAACACAGCCTGCTCACATATTAGGAGGCACCACAAAAAAATAATGGGTGTTTTTGATGAATCTATTATGATTAAAATAGAGTTTGAAGTTACAATGGGTGTGTATGGGTAGGGGCCCTGCAGGAGGTGGGCCTGATAACATTTACATCAAATATCTAAATATTGAATCAATCACATTTGTTCAGGGTGTTCATAAAAGCCTGATCAGACAATAAAATGACAAAACGTTTTAATAGCAGACACTCTTATGCTGTCTCCTCTCTCTGCCCTTGGTTTCCTTTCTTCCTACACTACCATATTGAAAATAAATCTACAAACAGATCAAATTAAAACGGAATAATTGTGTGTGTTTCCACAGCACAAGCAGCATAATGCTAGTCACAGTAAAAGGTCATTGTTGCTCCCCTGAATACACCATAGCCAGATAATTAAGTGAAGAGGCTTTGTACCAGCCATGTCAGTCCAGTGATACATTATGGAAAGCCTCTTCCCTGTTATGGTAAGCTTCCTGCCTGCCCCACGTTGACGGTGATGGCTGTCCCACCGCATCCTGGTCGCCCTGACGACCCGTCTTCCCTCTCTTCAGCCTGTCCCTCCAGTTACGCTGGGGGGCCGGGGCAGGGGCGGCAGCGGCGTTCACATTGACACCCGGGGACGGAGGTGGCTTATACGCCGAAGAGGAAGCTTTGTTGATGAAGACCTGGTTGGTCATGGTGATGGCGCCTGATGCAGCGGGAGCGGCGACAGGGACAGGGAAGGAGGCGGGCCTCTGGACGAGAGGCTTGTTGTTCCTCCTCAGCAGGCCCAGGCGAGAGGACTTCTTCTGGGCCTGCTCAGCCTCTGCCTCGGCCCGATGCTGGTTCTGGAGCTGCTGCTGCAGGATCAGCTGGACGTCCTCCTGAAATCAACCAAACGTCACAGACACGCACAGGTCACCAGAGGCAGAGAGTGGCCCACAGAAATGTATTGCCAATTGTGAGGCTCATATACAGTAGGGTCTTTTTGTACAATTTTATTTTTTACTTCTGGCACTGCGACAACCAGGGTCATCACCATGTTGGCTTGTGGTGGACATTTTGGAAAAGAGCTAGCCCTAAATGACCATAACAAGTCTATAACAACTCTGAAAGTGTTCAAATGGAACCAAATGGACCCTTACGGGTTCAATTGTATACTCTCAGAGTGTCAGAGGACCTTGCAAATAAAACGTTTGAGAACGACTAGTACTTGGGTCTTTTGATCAAAATAAGAACATTATACGTGTGTAAAAAGAAAATCTAAAATTTGCCAGGGACAAGACAAAGTCTTTGCCACAGACACGTCAGTGTACTGCACATACTGTATGAACCCTGGCGACAACCTAGCCTACTTTGTGTGAAAATAGGCCATTGGAAGCATGTAGATCTGCTATTTTTACTATTTTTGAAATTGTTTGAGCATTGCCCAAGATACATTCATGCATCAAACCACATTGAACCCGGCGTCCCTATTTTGGGCATACTGTACATAAGCCTACGTACATTCCAACAGTAGAATACACATGGATAACAGACAAAGCTCATTGCTTAATATTGCGAAGTATTGTACAATTTATTAATAACAATGTAGGAATAATGAGGGGCCAGGCGCCAGCAGGAGTAGTCAGGTTAACAACTTAAAGGAACCCTATATAAAAACTGTAGATAGTTGGCTCTGTACTTGGCCCACTCCCTGTTTCCTTCAAAATAACCGACCTACAAACTCACAACACTGTACACAGTACACACGCACCCATGTCTGTGTCTGTGACGTGTGTGTGTGTGTGTGTGTGTGTGTGTGTGTGTGTGTGTGTGTGTGTGTGTGTGTGTGTGTGTGAGTGTGAGTGTGTGTGTGTGTGTGTGTGTGTGTGTGTGTGTGTGTGTGTGTGTGTGTGTGTGTGTGTGTGTGGTGTGGGGGGGCGTTGGATCAATACAGGAGTTCAGTTAAGCTGCGGTCTACTTCCTGTTTACACCACACGGTGCACTAGACACTCAGCAGATGACCTCATTGGTCAGAGAGAGAGGCTTAACAACCATAATAGAACAGCGGAGAGTAATGACCGAAAGAAACACAGCGGGTATAAGCACATCCTGTGTCTAATTAATAATGTTTTTTTTCCAGTGCACTACCCTTTCTTTAGCTGAGTGCCATATGCTAGACAATGTTCCATCTGTTCCTTCATGCCTATAGCCTACCCATCTTTTTATTTATTTTTTCATGCCTTTATTTGTCTTTTTATTTGTTTGTTTTTGTTCTGGTTGCAAGACCTTGTGGTTCACTCGCTTTGTCTCTATCAAACTAAATTCCAGTGTTGAACACTTCATTACACATTAACACTAACTAGCACCTCCCAGACATGGCATGTTGTTCAGAGCAGGAAGGGGCACTTTTCTGGTACACTCCACTGTCCACTAGGTGCTGCTATAGCACACAAAGATAATGAACTCCACTGTCCACTAGGTGCTGCTATAGCACACAAAGATAATGAACTCGCTCCAGAGGGCCTTTAACCTTTAAAACCCACATGCCATTGAATCAATTCTTAACCTGATTTCACAAAATATAATTAACACATCTGTACATTGTCAGAATTGTATTAAATAATTCAAAAGGGCAGGGGTGAACCAAAGGTTAGAGGAGCACACAATTTGCCGGTTCGATTGCCCGTATGGAGAGGAAAGATCTTCAGGCTGTTGCTGAATTCAATATAATAGTAATACAATATAACTAGTACACAGTAGGCCTAAATGGTTGGAGGTGGTCTCTCTGTAAACTTTCATTGAGAAATTTAGATCCTCATGTCAGATAGGACACTTGCCTGAAGCTCATAGCACAATATCTCCCCTGACCAAGGAGGGATTATTGTCAAAGTAGAAATGTGGTCTCTCATGTAGGACAGCCAGGTTTGAATCCCGGGTTAGAAGTTATGGATTGCAGGTTTAACACTGGGGATTTTTTTTTTTTGCGTAATGGCTGTCTCCTCTTTGTGTTGCAACTCTCAACCTGTGGGTCAGGACCCCCAGGGAGGGTCCCCAGATGATTAACTTAATGTGCAACATTGTTTTTCTCTCTCAACAGTAAACAAACCAACATAAAGTTTAAGTGTATAGAGGGTATCTGCACATTTCTAAAGTGACAATTTAAGGACATTTTAGTACCTCTAAAATTACGAATGAAACATTGGCCAAATTGTCAAATATTAGAGCCAGAAATTGTGAAAATAGACGATCTACATGCTCACAATGGGGGGGTCCCCAGTTCAAATATGATTATTTGGGGGGTCGCGGCCTGAAAAGGTTGAGAACCACTGTTGTAACTCATCCAGTCAGTGTCAGGTAGGGCATTCACGAATAGTGATTTTTAGTATTCTAATTATTCGACCTCAAAGTATTCGAATAGTCGAATATTCGACAGGACTGGCCAAACTGTCAAATATTAAGTAAGCAAGAGGCGAACATTGTGAAAATAGCCGATCTACATGCTCACAACGCCTCGCGTTGCGAGGCGTTGTGAGCATGTAGATCTGCTATTTTCACAATATTTATCTACAGAACCGAGTCAAATTAAATGTAATACCTACAATTCCAAGTGCTTGTTCCCAGTTCATATATGTTTATTTTGGGGGTCACGGCCTAAAAAGGTTTGAGAACCCCTGGTATAGAGCATTAACAAATTCATCCACCAGGGGCGTTGACAACTCATTCTTATGACTTCCTATCTAACCAAGCTTTATAAACTATATATTGGAGAAAGAGAAAACAATAAAAAATAAAAAAAATAAGCGAATATTCGACTTCGGTGAACAACGTCGAATAGTGACTTTGATATTCGATTATTCGGTGAATGCCCTAGTGTGAGGTCTTTCTTGTCTTTACCTTCCAGGCTTCCAGTTCCAGAGAGAGCTCCAGGCGTCTCTGCACGGCCTCCAGGAGCTGGTTGTTCAGCATCATCAGCTCCGTCTTGCTGCGCAGGAGTTCAGCCTCCATCGCCTTCTTCCTGTACAGAAAACATGACGCATCCCCTCAAAATAGATCCATCCCTGCAGTAGCCAGGTCATCTATTCTGTCCTACTTCCTCTGTCTAAATGTGTGGGCTCTTAAAATTGGACGTACAGTGAGTGAGCGGTGTGTGTGACTCACTTCTCTATGGCCTCGTCCCGGTCCCATAGCGCCTGCTGCAGAATGACACTGTCCTCCGCTCCATGTCCTGCTTGGCCTCCAGACCTGACACCCTGAAGAAAACAAAGGATTCAGAAACATATTCACTTCACTTCTATGTACAGCAGGGGGTCTTCAACAGGGGGTCTGGGACCCTGCCTAGGGGGTCCTCAGAGTTACTACAGTGCGTCCTCCAAATTTTTGTGTGATAGAAACTTTTTTTCTCCTTTTTTATTAACCACTTGAACCCTAACGTCCATATTCTGAGAACTTTAGCCAAAAATAGCAGATCTACAAGCTCACAACGCCTCGCGCTGCGAGGCGTTGTGAACTTCCATCCATCTTCAACCGCTTATCCGGAATCGGGTCGTGGGGGTAACAATTCCAACTGAGACCTCCAGATTTCCTTATCCCGAGCAACTTCCTCCACTCCCTCAGGGAGTATACCGAGGCGTTCCCAAGCCAGTTTGGAGATATAATCCCTCCATCTGGTCTTTGGTCTGCCACGGGGTCTTTTCCCAGTGGGACGCGCATCGAGGACCTTCCTAGAAGGCGCTCGGGGGGCATCCGTACTAAATGCCCGAACCACCTAAGCAGCGGTTCTACTCCAAGTCTCTCTCGGGTGACTGAACTTCTCACCCTATCTCTAAGGGAGATACCAGCCACCCGTCTGAGGAAACCCATTTCGGCCGCTTGCACCCGTGACCTTATACTTTCGGTCATGACCCACACTTCATGACCATAGGTGAGAGTAGGAACGAAGATTGCTCGGTAGACAGAGAGCTTTGCCTTCCGGCTCAACTCTTTTTTTCTTCACCACAGTGCGATTTAGCAACTGCAAAACCGCTCCTGCTGCTCCGATTCTCCGGCTGATCTCCTTCTCCGTCTTCCCCTTTCTCTCATTCGTGAACAAGACCCCGAGATATTTAAACTCCTTCACCTGGAGTAAAGCCTCATTCCCTACTTGGACTGCACAATCCATCGGTTTCCTGCTGAGAACCTCAGATTTAGAGATGCTGATCCTCATTCCGGCCTCTGTACACTCGGCTGCGAACCTGTAGATCGGCTATTTTCGGCAAAGAGGTTTGGTGTAGAGGGGAAAAAAGAGCACACTAAGTACAGAGTGATAGGTCAAGTTTATTAAGTATTGACGGTCCAAATGGTTAAATATCTGAAAACACAAATTGACATGAATCCAAGATACCCTGATGATTGTGCTGTCAAACGATGAAACTATATGTATGTATGTGTGTGTGTCCATCATGTATGTATGTATGTATGTATGTATGTATGTATGTATGTATGTATGTACTGTATGTGCAGTATGTATGTATGTGTTTGTGTATCCATCATCATGCACGTATCTCTCAGTATGCTTGTCTGTCTATTCTGTTCTGGCATGAAAACTAAGTCTGAGCTCCTTTGTTCTCTGAACTGGTAATACTGCATACTGTAGCACTGCTGACTTTAAATACCACAGTTGCTGATCAGGTTCACCACAGGGATTGTGTGTGTCCCCCCTCTTTCTTTCTTTCTCTCTCTCTCTCTCTCTCTCTCTCTCTCTCCCTCTCTTTCTCTCGCTCAGTGTTCCATGTCTTTGTGGTGCATAGTGTAGTAGAGACCCAAAAGAGAGATTAGACGTTTGCCTGGGACCCAACCTAGTGAAAACAGTAGATCTACAAGCACAAAGCGTATGGGAAACCGTGGATAGTGTATGCACCACAGAATGTGGTGTTGTACAGTACGTACAGTATGTGGTATGTATGTAGCTATATCGTTGGTTAGACTCATGTTAACTATCGTTACACAGGGTTACTATTAAACATTCGTCAGTTGCAGGGAAAAAATTATCATATGTGTATCTATTATCCTGTCTGACATCAATGGTATGTGGGCAAAAATCACACCATAAATCATTGACTGGCTATATTGTGATATTTTCTTCTATACTCACCACTATATCCACCAGTCAGTCACTTGACATAATTAACTGTATTTTAAACTGCATCCCCTTTCATATAATTTGCATTGCATTTTCATACTTGAATACAGTTTCTTTGTGTTCTGTTTGCATTGGTGTAAAGTAACCAAGTATTAATTCAAGTACTATACTTAAAGGAGCTATAGTCAACTTTTTCTTGAAAAACGGATGCTAAAATAAAAATAATGTTTTGAAAATATTTTATTAAAAAATATGCTTCATATTCTGTTCAGAAATGTCCACAAAAAGCATAAAATAATGATAAAATAATCATTTTGGCCTGACACTTTGTTTACATCCTAGTCTATTCTTTTATATGGATTGATAGGATGTAAACAAAGTGTCGGTCCGACAATTTCCAAAATGATTATTTTATCATTATTTTACGCTTTTTGTGGACATTTTTGAACAGAAACACATATTATGAAGCATGATTTTTTTATAAAATATTTTTGAACATTATTTTTAATTTACCATCCGTTTTTCAAGAAAAAGTTGACTATAGCTACAATTGTGAGGTATTTTTTACTTTACTGGAGTATTTCCAATTTTCTGTTCTTTTATTTCTACTCCAGAAATAATCTATAAGCTCACACCGTGGAACCGAGTGCCGCGCAGTGAGCTTGTAGATCTGCTATTTTTGAATAATTGTGAACATTTGTGCAAGTCTTATATAATATCCACCTGTTTCCGCGAGAATTTACTGTAGCATTATTTGCGGGACACTTCCGGTTAACAGCAGACATACAAGCTCACGTCGCGTTGCAGATGCAACCGTTGTCAGCTTGTAGATCACTCTCGGCTGCGGCGCCGGAAGCTGCCTGCACATTCTGCGCAATGCACGATGGGATGTTGGAAAGTTGGGGATAAGGTTTTTTGAAAAACCTATGTTTCCCATCTCAAAACATTTAGTTCCAGAGACGCCCCAGAAGGAAAATTACAAATGTTCGCAGCGCGGTGCAGCGCTGTGAGCTTGTATATCTGCAATTTTTCAATATCTAAAGTATAAAATAATTAAGGTCCCTCCACCTTGGACCCTGGTAACTCAGTCCGACTCCCCCCCTTGTGACACCCCTGGTACTGACCTGCTGGGTGTGGCTGATGGCCAGCTTGCGGGCCACCGCCTGCAGCTGACTGAGAGCGGTGTCCAGGCTGCCGTCCTGATCCGAGGGTTCCGCGGCTGGAGACGACTCTGGTTCTGTCAGAGGGAGCAGCAGCCGCAGGATGGATAGAACCTCGTCTGTCACCTGGAAACACACAGCACGGTTTAGGTTAGTTTCAATTGATTTACTTTTCACTTTGCCATTAACCTACAGTTTGCCATTAACCTACAAGCACCACCTTGTGTGCTTGTAGATTGGCTATTATCAAAGATATTGCGAATTTCTTTTCTCTTTTTTATATATAGAAAATAAGGATGTTAATTGAATTCAAAGGAGCTTTATTGGCCAAAGCAGGTGTCAAAAACAGTTGAAAATGGGGAACATAGGCCTATATATAGTTGGAGGGGGTACAGCATTGTGTAAACAGAGCTATGTTGCATGTGTCGCCACATATACAGTATACAGGGTATAAAGCTTTTGGAACAAATAGCAGCGTTTATTTTTTCTCAATAGGATTTAAATAGTATACAAAAGAAGCCTCAGATAATGTGTTTAAAGGTAGCAGCTCTGTTTATACTGTATGTGCGGTAGGTCAAGATGTCAATCAATGGTTTATAGTCCTTAGGGTGTTTGTGTTCCAATCCAGTCTCCAGCCTTCTTTTATCGTAAGCGTTCACAAATCTTGCTGCTGTGTTCTATGTCAGTGTTAAAGTTGTTAAAACTTGTCTTTGTACTACAGACATATCTTCCAGTTATTTGCTGTGCGTGTGCGCGCGCGCGCGTGTGTGTGTGTGTGTGTGTGTGTGTGTGTGTGTGTGTGTGTGTGTGTGTGTGTGTGTGTGTGTGTGTGTGTGTGCGTGCGTGTGTGCGTGCGTGCGTGCGTGCGTGCGTGTGTGTTTGTGTGTGTGTGTGTATCCTTGTTCATCTAGTCCAACAAACAAAGAACTGGAAAGTTTGGATAATTTGCTGGTCCTTACTTTACAGTTGGCCTAATTGATTTTCCAGTTTAAAATTCAAAAGTATAATCAGTACAATCTTTGGCAAGCAACATAGTGCAGAACGAAATATGAATTACGCTTTTTGTTGATGGTTTTTGGGGTTTAAAGATAAGCATTCAGTGGTGAGCGGTGGGGTATGAATGCGGAATGTAGCAAATTACAGTGTAATTTGCTACATTCCGCTAAAAAGAGGTGTGTGTTGGTGTCGTACCCTCTCCCGGTGTTTGCTCCATCCAGGTCCATCTCTGCCCTCTTGCAGTTTGTCCACCTGGGCCTTCAGCCTTAAACTGCGTCTCCGAGACAGCTCCACTTCTCTGCGCACTTCCTTCAACTGCACACACAGAGCCACTAATCAATGCTGTATCATGAACATGACATTTATTTTGGTTATAAACAGTCAGCCACTCGAAACCCACTCATACATGCGGAAACCACTGCATCATGATATTTTAACGTAGTGTAAATAGAAACCCAACCTTGCTAAGCTGGATTCCCGAGGGAAACTGGTGACTTTGGCAGAGCTCATATTGACAGAATGAACACTTCAATATACTTTACCACAAATGAGACAAAAGACCACTCACAGAAATATGCAATATGACTGTAAAACATTATGCACAGGTAAGTGAAATCACGATTCCAACAATTCTTTCCTAGCTCAAAATCACAGATCAGGTCCTGTCATCATCATGTGATAAAGCATGACTGTATCTCACACTAGGCTGTCTGTCCTCTGTGCTTCATAAAGAATCACATGTATTTTTTGTCATGCAGGTTCAGACCAATTATTGACATTTGTCAATTTGATGCTCCAAACGTTACAGGGATTGTATCTGCTTGACTGTTCACAATGCAGTCCAAAACTATGAGGTCACAAAGTTAATGATTACTTATGCCCAGAGAAACTGCAATCTATCCAACGATCACACAATAATACACTCTGTTTGTCATACTGTATCTGAGACGGGTCCCAGCGTCCTGCGCCGGCTGAGCGGTCTGCCACTCCTGATCAGGTCCGGCAGGGTTCCGTCCATATAGTTCCTCCAGTGCGGGCTGCCGTCGCCCTTGGCCAGGGCCGCAGTCTGAGAGTGTTCTTCCCCTGTCTCCCCTGTTGGAGTTGGACTTCTGCCATCCCCATCCAAAGAGGAGCCGTCATTCTCCTGTACCACAGCCAGCCCCTGCTGATCATCGTTGTCCTCTACGCTCAGGCCGGGCGTCAAACACTGGTTGATTAAGGTCAGCAGGTCATCGCCGTTCACGTCCTCGGTCAGAGATGGATAATCGTCAGTGTCTTCCTGCTCGTGGCCCTGGTTCACCACGTCCTCCTCTGGTTCCTCTGGCTCTGTGGTTGCCTGCGGTTGCTCTGATTTCTGAGGCAGAACGGTGGGCCGCGGGGTGGAGGAGCTGCTCCTGAGAGAAAGCTGCCTGTCCTCCAGCGTGCTGAGAGAGGAGCAGAGACGCTCCATGGCTGTGAAGCGGGGCCTCAGCCTCTCATTCAGCTCGCTGAAAGAAACAGAATCTCCCATGATGATCCGCTGATCCGCTCCAAAGATCCAACAAAGCAAGCAGGCAAAAGACAGGATTGAAAAAACAAGCCCCTCAGTCAGTGAAACATCTCCACTCACTGATGGCCAGAATAGAGACGAATGTGACAGAGAAGAAAGAGGAAGAATGAAAAAAGGGAAGGAGAGAGGGAGGGAGGGAGGGAGTGAGGGCGGGAGGTGAACTGAATAGAATGTCTACATACTTGTTTTTCCTGAACTTTGAGTCAGGAACGTGCGTCTTTTACCATGACGTGACTTGTGATGTCATCAGAGCTTGTCTGGCTTTTCTTTCTTCCCTTTTTTTCCCCACTGCTGCTAAGACAACAAAGTAGCCTAGACACAAAGAGTCAACATGCAGAGGTTTCAGGGCAACGGGGCGGAGGCCCTTTTGATCCTTTGACACAATCAGTGACAAATTAGTGAACTAGAATTGGTTCTGACGCAGAGCACCTTTTATAGACCTCAATCCACACAACACAGAACCATTAGTGAGGATTATAAGAGACAACAGGGAGAAGGCCAGAAAATATGAGATGTAATCATTGGCAAAAGCTATTAAAACAGTAACATTGCTTTAATCTCCTGAGTTTGATCATTCTGATGAAAATATATGAGCCATAAACTACATTGTTATTCCTCAATACATTTGCCAGACATAAAATATTACAAATTAAATGATCTAATATCTTCTCAAAAATACATGCTTTAGTTGCTTTTTGTGTTGTTTATGTGAACTTGCAAAAATGCATAGGGTATAGGTTATATTACCTGATACATAGACACAAATGTACAAAGACTATAACACTCCTCAAGATTAATGTTTCCTTTATTTCATATTAATTCAAATTACAGTTTAAAAAAATCGAATACATGAATATTTACAATATTCAGTCGATAAAATAAAAGATAGCAGTTAAAATTGCTCACAAATAGCCCCTAATGGCATTCTATTTGGCATTTAAAAGGCCTGTGTGGAATGGTTTGGGCGACTTTCCTGTAAGGCAAGTATAAGCATTAATTACAACTACCAGCTTAGTCACCTATCATGAGAATGTAAACAGAAGGACAAAGCCCCACAGGGACGTGCCGGGCCCCTGATTTAGCCCGGGAAAAAGAGTTGGAGAGGCCCTCATTGCGTGCTATAGAGCTGCTGCTACTCAAAGATTTGCCATTTCAGATCATGACAAGTGAGAAGCAAGTGGGCCAATTACATGAGTAATATTTCGTCGTTGTCGGGTGGAAACCTTGTACGTCCAAAACCATTTGTTTTGTATTTATCATTTTAAAAATGATTTAAACTAGTGAAAACAGCCGATCTACAAGCACACAACGCCTCAAATCTGCTGTTTTCAATACTTTTGTGCGACGGCCTTGTATGATGAAGCAGGGCTTTGCTTTGCGAAAAAAATTACAAAATGGAACGAAAGCCAACATTTAATTTTAGATTTTTTCCTAATGGCCGGCCGGGAATGAGACGGCCGTTCGGGAGTTGTCCCGCTTTTCCCAATGGCCAGCACGTCCCTGGCCCCACCCCTTACTATTGACATAGTAGTGGTGTGATCATCAGCACAGATTCATTTATCAGGTTCCTACTGTTCTTATTTTCAGTCTCAGCAAGTTTGTTTCATACAAATTACAAAACCACTTACAATTGCTAAAGTCTGCTTTTGTGCAGTTCTATATCACTATAAGCTGATGCTAAAAGAACAATGTTGACTTGTCTGGTCTATTTCACTAAAAGGTTTAGGCCATGCAACTGCTCAATAATAATTCATTCCATATTTACAACAGCTATTTAACCACTTTAACGCTACATTGTTATAAATGGAAAATGGTGCGATTGGGATATTGTATTATTTTCTGAACTGAAACATAACACTCACCCTTGCCAAAGACACATATGTGTGAGTGCTACTACACTTGCAATTGTAAAACACAGGAAGCACAAGGCCAAATCAGTTGCAGGTACATGTTTATTTGAAAATATAAGGTTTCAGCCGGCCCTAACACGTAAATCTATATCCTAATATGACACAACTATCATGATAGAATCTTATTCTTTCTTAAAATTTCATAAATCAAAATAATATCTCCTTTTTGCCTTTGTAAAGGACCAGGCGTGATAAATTGTTACCATGACTTCTCCAGGAATGTTACCAACAGTGATGATGACGTACCTCACAGTTTTCCTTGAATATATAAACCAAAAGTAGAACAATTTGAGAAAAATTCATTCTAAACAATCTAGACAATCATCATTGGGAACAAATGCTGTTATTTGTTTGCCATCTAATCAGCTGTACCACACACTTCCAATTGGCAGAACTTCCAACACCTCTGAAGAAACCAGAAAAAAAGAAGCAGGTTAAAGGCTTGTGAGGCTTGTTACCAGGCAGTGTGGTGCGATACAACAAGCTAAACTATATGGAGTTTCACTCACTTTGTAAAGAGTGTGGTTCTTGACCCACTTCACCGCTATTGGGTTAAATAAAAACAAAGAAATGCACTCCGGTAAAGGTATGTGCAATTGAAAAGGACCACAATGGAAACAAGCCCTCTGGCTTTTTGTGTTATCCTATTAGCATTATTGTATAACTGTACCTCTGTACTTTTTGCAATTTGTTCATAAAGTAATCAATCAATCAATCAATAAATTCAGACAGCTAAATGAATCAACGGTTATCTGGCTGACTGGCTTGAGTCACCCTGTATCGCCTTCAAATGTTTGGGAGAATTGCATTCCTTCATCTTTTTACATTGGGCTACAGCGATATCCATAAATCTTTAACCTTGCCTACACATCACCAACGGTGTGCTAACTTTGTCTATGGAGCTTGGCCTTGTGGTTTGTTGTATAGAAATTCAATTCGATTCAATTTTATTAAAGTGTCACTCAAAAGTTGTCTCAAGACATTTTACATGTAGAGCAGAGACCTGACATCGTCCCAGCCTGAGCAAGCAATTCTTGCAACAGGCAGTGAAAAACTCCCCCTTTTACTGTAAGAAATGTCGGAAACGTCAGACTTACGTGAGTGCGTTGCTCCTCTCAACGCAGCAAGGCTGTGTGGTTCACTGTGTGCATGCATGTACAACTCTAGCAGCTTGAGCTGAGTTGCGATTGATCTACTTTTGTGGACTGGGGACAGAGTTACAGACATATGGGCTCTATTATGATCCAGGTCTTATGCCTTATGCCTCAACTTCTTTGCCTTTTTTTTTACTATAGACATATTCTTTTAAATATTTCAAATATCTGATCTGCAAGCTCACAACGTGCAGATGTAGATCAGCATTTGAAGTATTTAAAAATGATTTTCAAAATAGTCAAAAAAGGCAAAGAAGTTAAGGCATAAGGCATAAGACCTGGATCATAATAGAGCCCAAAGTCTCTTATAGACGGCTAGGCCCCTGGCGCCATGCCCATCACGTAAAAGATTTAAAAAAACGTCACAAGCTCTCCACAGGAGAAATAGAGCATTTCTGTATGCTCATATACAGTATTTGTGTTACCAAGTCCAAAATGCTTATAATAGTCTCTATTGGTCCCACCGCTTTATTTTCCGCTCCTTTTAAGATTTCCCCTTCTTTGTGAGCTGGCTGTTGCTACAGTTCCACTTTCTGTTTCTTCTTCTCCTGTTTCTGTCCGGATCGGTCCGTATCAGCAGCACACCTGAAGCCCAGGTTATCAGAGGCAGAGTCAGGAGTGTTCCCCATCCTATGTAACACAGAAAATATAAGTCAATAAACATCTCTGGCCACTAGGCTGCAGCAGTAGCCTAACGGTACAAGGAGAAAGAGCAGGCAAAAAGCTAACCTAATGTAATGTTCATCATTCGATCTACACAAAAACAATTTCAAAACTAGAAAAAGATGCATTTGGAAATTGCAGGTATGGTTGCCATGTCACACTTGCAAATGAATTTCGTCTTAGCACTTAAGGTTTATCTAGAAGGGGAAAGGAAGATGGAAAGATGGATGGAAGGAATAAAGTCCTATATAGTACTATTATAGTCTGGTTGAAAATAATCTCAGTTTGAGGTTAAAATTAGGCATGAGGTCTCCTGTAATTTTAACCTCGGGTAAGGCAAAGATTTAAGTGAATAAACAACTTTGTAGGCTTTGGTTTAAGTTAAGACACCACTCCAGTCTCTTGGGGAGACCCGTTGCGTTCACTACTGCAAACGGTGGAACATGTCCCAACCAAGTTTCCTGTTTTTACTGGAAAGACTTAAATATACTGAATCAAATGACATTCTGTCATTGCATTTCATGGGGCCTTTGACACACCTGGTAGTGACGCGTGCCTTGTGGTTGGCTGATCCATCCACAGTGTCGATCCAGGAAGCACCGCGCAGTACGTACATGGGCCGTGCTGCAGGGAAGCGCGTGACTGTCCATTCCCACGCATTTCCCATCATGTCATACAATCCTATGTAGAGAGTTGGCATTGCTATTAGAATATGTCAGGCTGCAGGCAAATGTAGACCAAATGTACACCATTTATTTTGTCCATTCAAAGTTAAATGAACGTCTGCCAGGGTTTTGTGCAGACGCTGTACAGAGGGTATCTTGTGTAAAATTAAATTCTATGAAGAGGATATTATTATTATTATTATTACCATAACTGTTCTGTGGTGGAAAAGCTGTTACAGGGGACATGCCATGGTAGCCATCTTCTGCTGTGTCTCCATTTGGAAAAACGCCCTGAAAACACACACAAACATAAAAGTAAACAACTGGATAAAAACAGACTTTTAGGTTCCTTCCCCCCCCCTTTTGCACGCTAGCATTCACTACCATTCGGTGTTGTGTTTGTTTCAATGACTAGATGAACAAACAAAATACTTACTAGTAAAATAGTAAGTCACTGCAATAAACACTGTTGAGAAACTTCAGAGCTGCTCACATTAAATAAGAATCTTGTTCTGGCATTACTAGTAAGACACCCTAAGGGCCGCAATCTCCATATATGGGCTTAAAAGGGACAAGGACGGAATACATTTGCAAGTGTGACTCGTGTCGTGGCAAACACACTGGTTATCATGAGACTCACCCAATATGTCCGTATATGGGCATTCCCAGATATGGGCTTAATTGATTGAAGACATCGGGACTACACCCAAATATGGAGTGTGTCTAACCTCAATGTGTCATCACGGCATCAGGCACAAACAAATGACTCAGCTCCATATATGGCCACAAAAGAAGCCATTCCCATATGGCCATATGCTAATGACATCAGGGATCTTGATTTATGCCCATAAAAGGGACAATTACTGACGGATACAGAGATCTCCATATATGGCCATATCTGTTGGATGCCTCACACATTAAACAAGAAAATAAGCAATTTTCCTGTTGATTTTATTTTTACAGAATGGCTTCTAGGCATGGCATCTATTGCACGCTGCCAGTAGGTAAAGGAAGTAAATTCCCCAAAATACTTCACATGCTGTGAATTTATTTTTGGAGCAAATATCTTCATTATCATACATAATCACTGATCCACCATCCTGAACTTCATATTTGGGCAAGACTGACATCATATAATACAGTATGCCTGTGACATCATCAATATGACTGCCACCTCACCCACTGCTGGCTGAGGCCTGGCTCAGAATAAAAAGAGGAGTCTCTCTGTGTAGACCATCAGTGTGTGAGCAGAGTCACAACAGCTTGTCAATGCCACGTCGGCTACAGGAGCGTGCAATGTCTCCTGTCAGAGGAACTGCAAGAGTAAAAATGGTTGCTGTGGCAGAGGAGAAAAAGAAGGTTTTCCGTGCCAGGAAAACCATGAAGATTAGTGATCGGCAGCAACTGGAAACTCTTCACAGCACTTTGTTAACAGCAGCTAAACCATCATCGAATCCATCTGAGAAAGACCACAGGGCAGTCATTAATTCTGCAGAGCCCATGGAGACAGATGGTGACACTATGGAGGCCAAGGCTCCTGTGATCTCCACAAGATCCACAAAAAAGGACAGAACAACATCTTCCTCCAAGGCAGATACCTCCTCGGTACCTGCATCCTCCTCTTCATCCCCGGCAGCTTCAGTTCTTGACCAGGAAAAGGAAACCAAGGAAGCGGCTAAGGAAGTGAAAGAGGATAAAGTAAAGGATGAGGTGACAGCTTGTAAAGAGAAGGTGAAAAAAGGACCAACAAAGGAGATAAGGATGGAGGTGGACCACGTGAAAGCAAAAACAGAGGTTGGAGAGTCCTCAAAAGCATCCCGACCCACATCCACTCCTCTATCTGACACAGTGGCCCAGAAGAACTCCACTTCACAACTTAAACGCACTCTGTCAGAGGTTGAGAAAGATGGCCTGGAGTTAGAAAGAGAACTGAAAAGGCCAAACCTTAAACTTAAAAAGATTGTGCAGCAGTTGGTGGCGGGGCAGTTGAAGGCGTTCGAGTGTACAGTTATTGATAAAGGTTTACAAGAGCTGAAAGACAGGGTAGAAAAATGTGCTACCCAACACCAGACCAGCATTAATACACTACAGGCTAAAATAACTCGACTAGCGAAGACGTTTGGAGAGGCCAATCAAGCACCAGAACACAGAAGCAAACAGGAGGCACTTGCTACTTCCACTAAGACTGCAGCTGCAACAGCTGCATCAGTCATAGCTGGCCCAATAACCCAAATAACCCCAGTAACCTCAGTCACCAGCACTGTTGCTGCTCGCCAAGCCTCTGCGGCTCAGATGTCCCTGGCATCTCTTGCCCGGGCAGTGTACCAGGGGGCCGCTGGAGCGATCAGTGCGCCCAGCGCTGGGGTATCAGCGACCACAGACAAGGAGAAAAAAAGGGTTTTCCGTGCCAGGAAAACCATGAAGATTAGCGATCGGCAGCAGTTGGAAACTCTTCACAGCTCCTTGTTAACAGCAGCTCAACAATCGTTGAATCCTTCTCCCCCTCCCGTGGCACCTGTAGTAAATGGCACGCTCAAAGAGGAGGGGAAAAAAGAAGCTGACAAAGAGAAAAATTACTTTTTGGACTCAAACTCAGTCATTGCTCTCCAAACCTCCACGGCTCAGATGTCCCCGACATCTCTTGCCCGGGCCGTGTACCAGGGGGGTGCTGGGGTGTCGGTGACCACAGACAGGGCACCAACTCAGTCCATTTCTGTAGCAGGAGCCATGTCTTCATCCTCTTCACCTGCAGCCTCTGGGCCAGCTGCAACAGGCTCCACTGCTCCAGAACCCCCGCAGGACGACCAAGCTACAAGCTCCACTCCAGCCAACCCTGCTGTGGTAGAGGTCATAGACCTCACTGAGGATGACGACAACGTTCAGGAAACGGAGGCAGTAAAGAATGGCACTGCTGCACCTGCCTCGGTTACACAGCGGCCTCACCCAGTCATCAGTGCTCCCAGCAGTGCTGGAACCAGGTCGTCCCCTCAAAGCAGTCAGAACTCTGGAGGCAATCCTCAGACAACGGTACACCATCGCACCCCAGTGGGATCTCCAGCGAAATCCCGTGCTGTAACCACCTCTGCACCAACCCAAGCCACCGCAACGGTTCTGCCAACCCGAGCCACCACAGCGGTTCTGCCACGCCTCCCTGCGGCACCACAACCCGTAGGCCCGCTGCCTCCAGAAGCTACCCAGAACTCACCTCCCCAGCAACCTCAGCTGAAGCTGGTGGAAAGTCCCAGTGGTACAGCGCTGTCCTGGTATGTAGCAGAGACTGACCTGACCTGTGCAACTGTGGATAGCTACCACCTTTATGTCTTCCATCAGGATAACTTGAATGCCAACAGTGCAACACAGCAGCACTGGAAAAAGATTGGCAAGGTTAAGGCCCTTCCTCTGCCCATGGTCTGTACTCTAACTCCGTTCCAGGCTGGCTCCACCTACCATTTTGCGGTCCGAGCCAAGGACATATATGGCCGCTTTGGGTCCTTCAGTGATCCTCAGTGCACCAACGTCATCAGTCCTAAGCTGAGCTGAATCATGGTGATTTTTGTTTGAACTTGAGAAGTTATGTTTTAACTTTTAATTTAGTATGTTATTTTAGTCCTTTTTTGTCAGTTCTGTCTGGCAAGTCAACCAGACCAAAAATTCTAATACAAAAAAATAAAACTAATACAAATACAAATAATAAAACATTTGTTTTATTGATTGATAACACTATATTAATCCCACAAGGGGGAATTCAGGGTGTCACAACAGAATAAGAAAATGGAAAAAGTAGAAAGTGCACAGTAGACAAAAATAATGAAAACAATACAATAATAAGCCATACAACATGTAGATACAATAAAGACTTAAAGACGTTTCAGAGCATACCAGCCTTAGTCATAAACGGATACCACCATGAGGTAGAGGATGCCCGGAACCCCATGTATGGAGATAACATACATGTGTCAGGATCAGGATGATAGAACCCATCTTGGAGTTCCATGTACTTATGGAGATAACTGAAACATTCAATCCTGACACAGGGGTTGACACTAAGGTCTCAGAGGCACTTGCCCATCGGGCAAGTACAGGTCATGTTCTACTTGCCCAAAGGTAATGCCCACTTGCCCGAAAAGTAAATCGTCCATGAATGATAGGTACGATTTTAATTACCGCTCAATTTAACACTTATTTCTTTACTTTCTGGGGCTGTGCGATAAAATGTCATACCTCAATACCTCCAAATCCAAATACCAAATACTTTAGCTATGATTGAATATGTCTATGGTTTCACACTTCTTATTTTATATTTTTAAATGTAGCAACAGTAAAAACAGCACATTATAGGTAAATAGTGCTCTTATTTTACATTCCACAGACCAGAAGACAGCGCACTGGCCACGTTCAGGTGTTTAGACAGATATCTTGTGTTGTGTTTATAGACATTTGTGTCCCCTCTCAAATGAGCACTTGCCCTGTCGGGCAACCTGAAAGCCAACTTCACCTGCCCTGATGTTTTATTTACCTGCCGGGGGCAGGTGGGCAAGCCTTAGTGTCAATGCCTGCTGACATCTATCTTTGGGCATAACTGGAATTGAGGGTGCCATATACAGTATGGCTATGACTGACACACAGTGACATCACGGTAATGACGCCGGCACCTAAGTCAACGATACAAACGAGGCGATCTCCTCGACAGCAACTACCTCCAAGAGACTAAGCACCAAAGGCATCTAATTGTATTACTCTTTGGACACCATCTCAGCGGGTCTTGACCCAGGTTTAAACAACCAACCTCATGTCATCGTTAGCTTTTACAAAGACTATACACACGCACTTAAATTTTGACATTTCTGTTTAATGGCATGCACACTTGGAAAACAAATCAATGGCATTACATGACATCATGCTGCGTTGTATATAACAGACACATCAATTAGAAAGCCAATTATTAAAAGTAAAGGATGCTTTTGTTCAACTCTCAGTCTCTCACGGTTTTTTAAAAATAAAATAAAACATCTAACCTGCCATAAATTGGTTCGGTCGGATTGGAACTTGTCTCCCCAAGGATACTTCCTGCCTGGTAACCAAAGGAAAGATGAGAGGAATGAAAACACAGACCACCCTTAAAGCTACCAGACATACAGTATGGTGCTGATAAGGATGTTTAGTGATTTGTTTCCTAATAATAATAACATTATGATGTTTTAGCAACACTGTTCTTGCTGTTCTAGAGGCTTTAACCTTTACTTTTAAATGATGAAATAATCGATACTATTAATATTTCACGGCAGATGTTTCTGAACATATTGCTAGTTTGACCACTTCTGCTTCCTAGCTTGCCACCAGGAATCTGCAGCTTGCTTTCAATGCTCTCCAGGATGCCCTGGTTGAGCTTAGGCTTGTTATGAATGCAAGCAAATCTAAGTTCATGGTATTCACTAGGGCTAGAACCACCAACCATGACAATTTAGCCACAATCTCTGCTAGTGGCTCTACAATTGAGAGGGTCTCAGAATATAAGTAACTTGGCATCTGACTTGATGAGAAATTATCTTTTAAGTTTGAAAATCTTGTCACCAAACTAAGAAAAAAAAAGGCTTTATTTAATTTATATATATCTGATATATATATATAAATCTTGCTTGGATTGTGCACAAAGAAAAAGGGTTGAAACTCAGTACTAGCAGTGTTCTCCTGATGCAATCTGTGCATAACTGGATTTCCTCCGTGGGATCAATAGACAAATCCACAGAGCGGCAATCATAACTGCGGTATCAAGTGGCACTGTGACTATAGGGCAGCTCTCTGATACGTCTATAAAGGTTTCATGTAAAGAGCATACCCTGCAGCCCCCCGCGTGCTGCCCACTCCCATTCCTCCTCGGTGGGCAGTCTCTTCCCCTTCCAAAGACAGAAGGCCTGAGCATCGTTCCAGCTCACTTGAACCACAGGGAAGTCGAGGCGGTCCCGAATACCAGAACCAGGTCCAGCTGGCTGAAAGCAAATTGGTGGGAAATAGAAGAAGGAAATGGGTTTGGAGGCAGATGTTTTGAAAGACTTGGTATCCAAACAGCACCTAACGTTTTTTTTACCATGACAGACTCCACAACTCACAACTTGTGTCAGGAAAACCACACATTGTAACAGATTATTAATCATGATTAATCAGCATTGTAAATATGCCTATTCAGCTATTCATCTTTTAGCTAGTTGCTGTGGCAAACTAACTGGTTGACATTTTCTGAATGTAAAGCAGACTGCTTCTTTTGATTTTGTGTTGTTGTTGTTCTTGTTGTAGTAATAATGTTGCATGTTTCTATTTAATTTGTTGTGTTAGCCAATAGAAGGAAATATAACAACAAGTGTGCACCCTTGGTTGTGCTACTGAAGCAGTGAAGGAAAGAGGGTAAGGCAAGGTTTATCATCAATATGGAGTAGGAGGAAACCACGCTTACCTGTCTCCAAAATACCCGTTCTATAGGCAGCCACCACGGAGCAGACTGGTTGATAATGAGGACATGAATCAAGAGAGAAACATGGACCAATTATTTGTTGCTTTTATGAAGGAGTCAACTACTGCTAACTCAATAATCAATGTGTGTTGTAACAAGGCGTGTAAAGCAAATCAACTGATGTTGATTTGATGTATTTGATTTGAATATATATATACATGCATAATATACTAGTACTTTCCATGGGAAAGGTGACATGTAGTTGTTGTGCCAGTGAGGTAATTCGTTGAATCTAGGGTTGCAAATTTGCAATACCTCCCATTGGCAGCCAATGCATCCAAACATTTTTTTTTCTTGCTATTTGATTGTATTAAACAACATCAAACTCACCAACATTGTGGCTGTAGTAAAAGGAAATAGGACAACAAAAAATATAAAAGTAAAAGTACATGTTCACCTCTATTCTCTCTGTAATCTTGCCCTTCAGCTCATCAGACACAAAGTCCTCAAAGACAAAACTCCAGCCAAATGTCTCTGCCTCAGTTTTGTACTTCTTCGCCCTAACAAAGTCTCTGTAATGGACAGGACAAATGCATATACATTATCTGTGAATAGGATCAATTCTTTTTATTTGGATTCTTATAAGAGACAAAAGGGGGATAGGACGGTACAAGTCAAAAATAAAATGAATAGGGTATATTATGAACAAGATACTAATCAATAACTTTGCATATTGAGAAGTTCACCTGAAATCAGAATTTGTGACAGGGTATTTGTCTATTCTGAAAGGGGCAACTTTCACTTCTCTTGTCGGGGACTCTCCATCTCTCCCATCAGCTGCATGTGTCCCCATTGTCATCTTTCCTCCAGGAATGTCCACCATCTCATTATCAGCTGCTGAATGACAGGAAAGGAGGTGACACACCAACTATCAAAAAGATAAGTCTGTGCAACAGATGTCCATTGCCGATCTTGACCATTGCGGTTGTATGAATATGCATTTTAAACAGTGTGGGTTCCTCTTACCTGCCAGTGCTATGCAAAACACAGCAGAGATCCACAGCATAATCTTAAGACACATTGTTGACTAGGTAGCAACTAGCAAACAAGGACTAGGAGTAAATTGACATGCTGCAATCAAACGTCAATGTAAAGTTTATTTATAACATTCAGCCAACATCCAAGTTTTGAGACTTTCTTCAGAGATACTTCTGCATTTGGAACGTGCTTCTGGGGGAATGTTTCAGTGTAGGACAACTGGAGATAGATTCCGGGCAAAGCGTCCACAAAAGCTGAAAGGGTTCCGCGCCACAACAACAATAAAAGGGTAATAAGAATGAGATACATAGAGGTGAAATTGTCCACAAATAACACATCTAAAAATTGGAGAGTGTTCATTGGTATTTATTTGAGTAATATGCAGAAAATCTAATCTATTTAAAATTCAAAGACCATGGGATTGTGTGAACTGCTGTGAACTAACCCTGAAAGCGTGGTTTCTATTTACTACTCACTGCTTTGATCCGGTCTACAGCCCGCTTACCATATCCGCTCATTTCAACGCACACATACATGAACGCGACGTTTCCGTATGCACTCTGGGCAGACCGGATCAACACATTGCAAAGTGAATAGATGTCAGACTCCAGACCAGACCAGTGTCAGACTAGACGCCACACAGGCAATTTACACCGTGTGGGCGGAGCTACAGAACCAGTGTTGCCATGTCTTTCGTCTTGTTTTTTCCTGTAAAGTTGCTTGTAAATAGCACAATATTTTGTGCCAGGGACCACCCCCCATACAAGATTTGTGTTGTTAAAATTGTGTTGTTAAAATGTTTTAAAAATATTCCAAAATGACTCGGTTTTAGTTTTTCTTTTCTTATATAGCATATCTACAAGTTCACAACGCTTCGCATTGTGATGCATTGTAACTTGTGTGAGCTTGTAAATCCGTGCCTAGTCCCCATGACATTTTTAAGATATCCTTTTAACCAAATCATGTGTGACTATATACCTGGTGCTGTTTGCATTTCTGTCTAATAAAGTGCTTGATCAAAGATTGTATCTATGTTGTGGGGCTTGTTTTCATCTGCATTGGTTGCTTAGTTCTCTCGCATAATCTGGCAACACCGTTTAGCAGAGCCGCCACATGCTGGAGTCTTCTGGAAGCCTCCACCCCTCTCCCTCCAGCGCTGCAGGCCGACTAGTGACACTCCTGCCCGGCAACACTTCCCTTTCTCTCCTCGCTGGCCGTGCTGCAACGCCACCATGTCCGCCATCAAAGCCCTGAACCCCAAAGCGGAGGTAGCGCGGGCCCAGGCCGCCCTGGCCGTCAACATCAGCGCTGCCCGCGGACTGCAGGACGTGCTGAAGAGTAACCTGGGACCCAAAGGAACCATGAAGATGTGAGTGTGTTTGTGGAGGATGGAGCCCTTTGTTGACCACGAGTGCTAAGCTAACTAAGCTAACGGTACATAGGAAGCAATGAGAAAATGCTAGCTCGCTAAGGCAACTAGCTAACGCTAGCAGGTAGGCAGGCAGCGATGAGAACCTGTTAAGTCATGAGAGCATGCTAAGCTAACGGTGGCTAGGCAGTTAATAGGAGAACATCATGGGATGTTTATATTGCAGGCGTTGTTTCATGATATCATAATTGTGCATTAATATGCACTTGTTTTAATTAATTAACCGGCATCATAAAGTCGGTCCATGGAGGTCTTGTCGTGGTTAAAGTGTTTTTTTTTTCTTTTCCTGGCGGCACATGTTCTGTTGATCAGTCTGACAGGCGGCCGGCTAGTAGCAACCAGCATCAGCAGCAGAAGCCGGTTAGCACATAATGATGTTGAACGCAGAAACATTAGTGAATCTATATTCTATGACTATAGGATACACTTCATTCCACTTGATTATTATGGGACCTTTTCAGCGACTTCGTGTTGATCAAGCTATAATAAATCGCGACCTAACGTTAATGATGTCTGTGAACATGAACAATGTTAAGCCGAATTATAACACTTATAACTTGAGTTATAAGTAAGATGGTTAATAAGTAGGAGTGTGCTATTCATACATTTCCCATTGACATTGCTTGTAGATGCATCATGTCAAATCATACATGTTGTTACTGTTTAAGGTGACGTTAACAATATCACTTTTCGTTACCTAATCCATCCCTTATTGTCTCTCTTGTCTCTCCACCCTGAAGGCTTGTTTCTGGTGCAGGGGACATAAAGTTGACCAAAGACGGCAATGTCTTGTTACACGAGATGGTAAGACATCTTTAAAATGTTGGTTTTTATGTAAGCATTTTGTCTTTGTTATTATTATTTTCTGGGGATGTTGAATTTTGAATGGGGTCCATCCATATTAGCCAGCCCCACCCCATCTTAGTGCATCTTTGACTTGGGTTTTGATGACATGATATTATTTGTACTTGAGAATATAAAATCATTATTTACATGCCCGATATGTACCTAATAATAGAATACGTGAACATTTTGAGTTTGATCATTTAAAAAATTATGTTTAATTTTAAAACCTCTTTCATTGGAGCCTCCATCAACCATTTTGAAATCTTAAATATTGTTAACAACAGTGATATTGTATACCATTCATAAATGTGCTTTAGAATGCATTGCCATTCATTTGTTTCCGTCCATTTTTACATGTTGCACAGAGAACACCCATGGATGCTAATGTGGCTCTCCCTGGTCTATTATGTCTGTGCTACAACAACTCTGCTCTGTACCTCTGCATTAGGAGAGCTGTTTTCTCCCCTACATGTATTCAACAGAGCAGTACATCTTTTGGATGATTTATCATTTAGAAAATCATAATTCTGTTATCTATGGTGTGCTTTTTCTAAGCCCAATTTGCTCATTTTGATCGATTTCGCACTTGTAAGTCGTTCTGGATAAGTGTCTGCTAAATGCCTAAATTGAGAATTGTCTTGTCTTTTGTACCTTCAAAAAAGTAACTCAAATTTTTATGTTTTTATTTGGGAGGGTGGGTGGGCAAAACTGGGCATAATAGAGCATTTTCACACATGAATGTCCCTTCTTCCTTCTCAGCAAATCCAGCATCCCACCGCATCGCTCATCGCTAAAGTTGCCACGGCACAAGATGACATCACAGGAGACGGGACCACCTCAAACGTTCTCATCATTGGTGAACTCCTGAAACAGGCTGACCGCTACGTGTCGGAGGTGAGAGGTTGTCTCTGCTTACTAGACAAATCTCTCCTGCGATTTTCTATCATAATAGACTGTATATAACCTGCCTCTTTCTTGGATCATTTGCTTGAATTAGTTGATACTAGACCTACTTGGGAAAGATGCAAGTTAGGAACAATGAAAATAGGGAATGCATCCATCCACTCTTATGTTATACCTGCTGTCATAGCACCTGTTTTAACCTTCTGGCTGTGTCCCAGTCCTTTTGTGGCCATATGGAGATCTCTGTATCTGTCTGAGTGCTGTATCCTTTGTCTGCCCATATATGGAGATCTCTATCTGTCTGTCCTTGTCCTTTTTATGCCCATATATGTAGATTGGTTAAATGGGAAGCAGCAGAGAGATGATTTACTTTTACGGTCTGAAAATACAGCTATTTTCCATATTCCAACATTGCATTTTTATATCCATCATGACTATTATATTGGATAATTCATTATATTGTCTAAACATAATATGTAGTAGAGGGCACATAAAGATTGTACAATTGCTCGGACACTGATCCTAGCAGCTAAGTCACAGTCAAAGAGAAAACACATCCTCATCTGTTGCCATGCCAACACAACACACAGGGTCTCCACCCCAGAATCGTGGCAGAGGGGTTCGAGGCTGCGAAGGAGAAGGCCCTTGCCGTCCTGGAGGAGCTGAAGGTGACCAGGGAGATGGACAGGGAGATCCTCATCCACGTAGCGCGCACCTCCCTCAGAACCAAGGTTCACGCAGAACTGGCAGACCTCCTCACTGAGGTGAGACACAAGGGGGGAACTGGATGTCAGCACATATACAGGGATCCCAGGGGTTAAGTAGTTGAGCCTTGGCCTCTGGGTTAAGGAGATAAACAATGACAGCTGGTGCAGCCTGATGACTGAGGAGGAGGGCCATTTTCAAGTCAATGAATACAATTTTGTTAATCACAATAATAAATATTCTGCCCAGTGTGGAGTGAGCAGTGCTATTTATGAGGTAATTTCATTAAGTGCCCTGCAAAGCTTGGCCAATGTGGGATGGGGCAGGACAACGTACACATAGACAAAGACAGATGTAGCCCTAACTCGGCACTGCTCAATCTTTATAGTTCCTGAAGGGATATTTTGCCTCAGTCTGAAAAACAACAAACAACCATGTAGCACAAAATAACATCTCACACGACATAGTCTCCGAGTTGAGGGTTTTAGTGTGTATCTTGAACATTGGGTCATAAACATTTTCAGAATGCATTGACATTCATGTGTTTATCAGACATTTGTACATGCACAGAGAACACCCATGGATGCTAATGTGGCTCTCCCTGGTCTATAATGTCTGTGCTACAACAACTCTGTTCTGTACCTCTGCATTAGGAGAGCTGTCTTCTCCCCTACATGTATTCAACAGAGCAGTACAACTTTTGAATATATATGTGATGATCTTATCCAACGACAACAAAAATATTCCAAGTCTTGGGTCTAAGAGGCTAAATCTCATTTTATGGTGGTCCGTGACCTTATCTCAAATGCAGAATAAATAATGGACCATTATATGAAAAGGGTTGAAATCCACTGATTTGGTTGTTTGTGTTGTAGACGCTTTGCTGGCCATTGTTGCACTCAGTCAGTCAGTCATATTCATCTAGTCGTTTTGTTGCCTATTGCTTGCAGGCTGTTGTAGACGCTGTGCTGGCCATTGCCAAACCCAACGAGCCCATTGACCTGTACATGGTGGAGATTATGGACATGAAGCACAAGACAGAAAGTGACACACAGTGAGTCTTGGAACGCAATTATATTATCATTGCTTTCAGCACTTTGAACTACTTTATGTATACAATTTAAAACATGCTAGTATAAACTACTAACAAGCTCAAATGTGTTGTTTGGAATTGTAATAGCTGAAATCAATAATATATCAGTATTACGATATTAACCAGCGGGCCGCCAGTTGCCTATGTATGTTTTAAGTCTTTAGCATTGCCCTTGAGGCTTGAATGAGTTAATTTCTTGACACCCTCGTCTCTCGCTCCCATCAGGCTGATCAGAGGTCTGGTTTTGGACCACGGCGCCAGACACCCAGACATGAAGAAGAGGGTGGAGGACGCCTACATACTGACGTGTAACGTTTCCCTGGAGTACGAGAAGACCGAGGTCAACTCCGGCTTCTTCTACAAGAGCGCAGACGAGAGGGAGAAACTGGTGGCTGCAGAGAGGAAGTTCATTGAGGACCGCGTGCAGAAAATCATCGCTCTGAAGAACGCTGTTACTCCTGACGGGGAGAAAGCCTTCGTCGTCATCAACCAGAAGGTAAGGCTGTAGGTAACGACACATGGACACTGTTTGGTTCTTTACACCAAATACAATGTGGATGTGATTTGTTAAAAGTTAAAAGCTCTTGAAGAAGCGAGAAGCAAAAAACTATTATCTTCATATATTTTCTCTTTGTTTTAGGGTATTGACCCATACTCCTTGGATGCCTTGGCTAAGGAGGGCATTGTAGCGCTGCGCAGAGCCAAGAGGAGGAACATGGAGCGGTAAGGAGGGCAAACGATAACAACGAAATGGGCACAGCCAATCATTGTTTTTCTGTCTTCTGATATGTTCATTAAAACCTGTTAATGAGAGGGAGGAGGCCAGGAACATCTAAAAAGACATGATTTGATTATCTTCTTAGAAATGGCTTTCTGCCTGTACAGAAGGACTTCCAGGGTGGTTCTTTCTTTTATCCTGTGAATTGGTCTGGCACTGAACCGTTAGTTCAGTTCTGAACCGTTAGTTCAGTGTCAGACTATAACGGAACTGAATGCTACTGTAAAAAATAATGCATTCTGGTGGCTCAGCCAGCTAATATCCAACATCATGTTTTGGGTTCCATTCTGGATCATTACCTGTGTTACACCTTCATCCCTTCTCTATACCGCCTGTCAGTGTCCCGCTCCAGTTGAACGTTAATCACTTACACTATATATATACCTTTTGACCCTGGTCCCTCAGGGGCCTATACTTTCCCCCCTCACTTTTTTCCTTCTACAACAAATCTACGCAGACCTCCATGTGGGAGAGATTGGCTGTTTTTGCTATTATGAGCTTGTAGTTCTGCTGTCTTCGCTGAATGTTTTCCCCAGAATGGACATTACGGTTCAAGTGGCTAATGTTTATTCTTTATAAAAAGATCAGATATTGTGTTGTACTCCAGACTCACATTATGTTTCGTTGTGGCTCCTAGACTCACCCTGGCTTGTGGAGGTATTGCTGTGAACTCATTGGATGACATGACCCCAGAATGCTTGGGACATGCTGGGCTGGTCTACGAACACACACTGGTGAGGATTTGTCCTTTTTGGTGACAATTTAATTTTGACAAATCTATAATTTACAGGAGAACATTTTTTATTTAAATATTTATTGTCTGATCACAGAATCAGAAATACTTTATTGGCCATGTACTGTAGGTTTTGGGGGGTGTATTTAGGTGTGTGCTATCAACTGGTTTTCATAGAAAAACCAAACCAAAAACCATAGCATGTACATATTTTAAATCGGTGCTTCTCAAACCTTTTTGACTTCAGTACCCCTTTTTTCCTTATTTCTGGATCACCCCCTGGAGTACCCCCTTTACCCGACTACAACATGTTGCTTAGAAAACTCTTCCTTTTTAGTACCTCTGCATACCCCCATTTGAGAACCATTGTTTTAAATAATTGTAACTAAAGCAAGCAAGTGAACTGTCCTGGTCTCTTCCACAGGGAGAGGAGAAGTACACGTTCATTGAGAAGTGCGGCAACCCTCGCTCTGTGACGCTGTTGGTGAAGGGACCCAACGCACACACCCTAACACAGATCAAAGATGCCATCAGGGACGGCCTGCGGGCAGTCAAGAACGCCATTGAAGACGGTAAGAGGTTGCAGACACAGAGCCTGTACTGACTATGGAACATGTAATGAGTCTGTGTGTGTTGGATATCTAAAAATGGTGTATTGAATTATTTTTGGCTACTACTGAATCATCGTGTTGGCAGTCCCACTTTGGGTATGCAATGTTCTATATAGGTAATAACTATATAGTTATATAGTGAACACCAGGGAATTTCAGTATTTTCTTCTCTTTTTTTTTTTGGAACACAGATATATTTGCAACTATTGAGTGTCCTTTTTAGTCTGTCCTATGGCAGGAGCATATTCATACTTGCACTATTCATTGTTGTATGAAAGCGCTTACACAGGTGTGTGCACGTTAACACATCTGTATTCAGGTGCAGGACAAGCAACAGTTAACATAAGAGAAAATAAGCTCCGATAATTTATTGCCCGTCAAGGTTTCAATCAAGAGATCTTCCTCAGGATTCTAATGATGGATACCCATTCATTAACATGTCCTTGATGAATAAGTTGACATTCATGTGTTGACCTTGCATTTTTACATTTTGCACAGAGAACACCCACGGATGCTAATGTGGCTCTCCCTGGTCTATTATGTCTGTGCTACAACAACTCTGCTCTGTACCTCTGCATTAGGAGAGCTGTCTTCTCCCCTACATGTATTCAACAGAGCAGTACAACGTTTGAATAATTGTGATTAGAAAAATCTTGATCGAAACCTTAACACGCAATGGAACAGTGGAGTTTATTTCACCAGTGTGCAGACCTTATTTTCTTTTTACCATTCAATCATTTTTACATGTTTGTCCTAGGCCTGTCCTCTAAAAATCGACGAATCAACGCGTCGTTTTAAGCCCCCGGAATCGACGCCAATTGTTTGAGTCGAGCGGTCAAAAATATATAATTTTGTTATCACACCAGTTACTGTGGTGCGGTATGAGAGCGCTGGACTGTGACTGTCATGTAATTCTTATTGAGTCCATACTTCCTACTACTTGTAAACTAGACTTAAAAATAAAATCAGTTCACGTGACTTGAAAGTTGCCTTGATCATATGACGGGGAGCTCTTATTTTGAAGTTAACCGCTTGGAGAGGAAATGCGTCGACGAGTTGTTGTTCTACTTGAGAGCTGGCCAAAGAAGCAGCAGAGCCAGCGCGATGCGCTTTCACTTTCACTGCCGTGGGTGTGTGGTGGTCTCACTCAGGCTGAGGAATGAATAGCGACGGGCGAACTGTTTTCTTTTTATTATATCGCACCAGATCGGCAACATAGCTCTTTTGATACAGCAGCGCTGTGCTCTGAGAAAATACAACTTGTGGAAATAATACACAACATGCTGTCAAAGAGAAGCATTATTCTCTCCTCCGTTGTTCTACTCTGCTCCACAATTCACAATTACGCACGGCAAATTACGCACGGCTGGACGCAATCTTATCGTCATTAATGTCCAGTGTCCACCGCTATCATGTCTCAATATGCACGGTAGTTCATGGATCTAATTCACTTTAAAGGCTTAAAACATATTGCTGTTTTATTGTATTACGTTGACGTGGTTTAAAAGCTTAAAGCACCACTTTTTTTGTCCTGCAACCTTCTCTCGATAACTGTAACTGAAGCATCTCTGCTCATCTTCGCTTCTCGTGTGTTCTAACATGTGTCGTGTGGACCAGCTGGTGGGAGTTTTTGTGGATATTTATGCTGCTCGTGTACTGAGCTGCACAAACATGCCATTAGGGATACGTGAAAGGTGAAAACCGGGATCAGAGCCGATAAAAGACATATTGAGCCCAATCGAAAATATCGAGATATTTTATACATTCACAATAACCTTCCTTCACTGATGAAATAAAATAAGTCCTAAAGGGTAACCAACTAGTCAGTTCACATAACTGTTATTCACATTACACTTTTAGCCGAACACAATATCGGGCAGAGAAATAAAATCTCGGAACATCTTGACTTTGAACTGGTCCATGGAGGCTCTGGAATAACAAAATAAATAATAACCCTATATAGGTTGGCAAACAGTAAAATCTGAAAGACAAGTTAAAATTATCTCCATTTTCTGTCTGATTTATCTCTGTGTTCCTTGTCTCTCCCGCCGCAGGTAGTGTAGTGCCAGGAGGAGGTGCATTTGAGATAGCAGTAGCAGATGCTCTGGTGAAACACAAGCCTAAGGTGAAGGGCAGGGCCCAGCTCGGTGTGCAGGCGTTTGCTGATGCTCTCCTGATCATTCCTAAGGTGAGCTGTTAATTTGTATTGCTATTTAAATGTCCCTGCTCACATGATTGACCTGTGCTGTTGCACTCTGGTCCATTTGTGACACTCTGGAGCCGGCACACCATAAAACATACATTAAAAAACCCACAGTGAATTGCATTTGGCTATTTTTTTTAACCAAATTGAGTCTATTGAGTAGTCTTGCCACAATTTCTGTTGTTATCTGTGTTGTACAGTGAGCGGGCTTACACCCCCATTGCACTCTGGTGGCACAGTTTTATTGTAATTTTAATACATTTCATATAATTCAATACAAAATATAAACAGATATTTGTCCTCTCCTCCATGTTGCAGGTGCTGGCCCAGAACTCTGGCTACGACCCAATGGAGACCCTTGTCAAGCTGCAGACTGAGTACAAAGAGTCAGGGCAGCTTGTGGGAGTTGACCTCAATACAGGTTAGCAGTCACGCTGCGTTGTCCTGTATGACCCTTTTGCATGTCACAAGACTGATGCTGTGTTCACACACTAGTGGCGATAAACCTACAAAAAGCTACATTGCTGTTGAGTATCCGTTGAAATGCTCAAGCCAAACTGTGTAAGTGAAAAGGTTAGGGCTAAATGGCACAAGGAAGTGAATAATGAGTTTGTCTTACATTTATGGCAGGAAATGTAGGGAGAGAGAAGGGGAGTGGAAATGCTGAAAGAAAATGATTTCTGATCTGAACACAATGTTTCATGTCGTCATTGGAGCTCTGTTAACCCTGCAAGACCCGAATTAATTTCTACTGGCCAAAAGAAATTAAAAAAAATCAGATGCTGTTGTAGGAGTCCTAATCACAGGAAAATGTAATGTTAAAAAATTAATGTTTTTGTAAGGTTTTATAGACATAAATCATGCTCTAAATTGCATTTTGGGGATATTTTTTCACAATAATAACATAATACATGTTCTAGAAATTCTAATGATCATGAAAAAATATATTACAGGCATTTTACTTATGTTTTAGAGAGGAATAGCTTCAGTTAAAAAGTGAGATGTTGTTCGTCCAGACGCTGGAATTTCAACTTCTCTGGGAGGTGTGAATGTCAGCCCCTGTGGGGGGTATTTATATGCAAATATCGTGGCCAATGGCATTGTAATACTAAACAATAGGATTTAATGGTGATGTTAATGTGAAAAAAGAACAGGAAAACTAACTATAACATTTTTTTTTAAATGATTTAAAAAATAATGCCAAAAAGCAACGCTGGGCCTTGCAGGGTTTTAAAGATTGAGGCCAGCTTAACTTTGACTTGTCGCTTCATGTTGCTAGCATCCATTGCAAATAATATGTGGCCCTTGTTGCTTTGTTGCCGCTGTGTGAATGCAGCATCAGACTAGTAGGGCCTAGTGCATTCAGTTTGTTTTGTTTTTAGCCCCTTTTGTTCCTTTTTTTTTTTAACTTACTGTAATTTCTGGGTTCAAAACCATGGACTGGTAATTCTAGTCTATTACATTTCAGTTCAAACGTAATGTATTTTAATTGTACAACTATACAGTTACCTTATGTAGTCTTTATTTTATAATATCTTACTTGTATTCATATTTTATGGCTATGATGCTAGCCTTTATGTCTGTTAAGGCACTATGTAATAGTCTTGTACAAGTACTACACAAATCATGTTG
Organism: Nannobrachium achirus; assembly: GCF_963921795.1. NCBI lineage: Eukaryota > Metazoa > Chordata > Actinopteri > Myctophiformes > Myctophidae > Nannobrachium > Nannobrachium achirus. Next base: position 40,482,391 of record NC_137826.1, on the reverse strand, counting down.
ACTGTAATGTTGGATCTTTCCAGGGGAGCCCATGGTGGCTGGAGATGTAGGTGTATGGGACAACTACAGTGTCAAGAAACAGCTCCTCCATTCAAGGTGAGATTAGCTCCACTTTCAGGATACAGGGGAGATTGAATATCACATACTTTATTTCTGGCATTCTTGTAACCACTTTATCAACCTGGCCATTTGGGCATGTCATAGGTAAGCACTTGCAAAATATTTCCAATAGCATATTGTGTTGTGAGTTTGTAGATCTGCTATCTTCACTATTCACCATACAAGTTATATAGGATCTTGAGTGGTTAAGTTCCAATCTTTTAGCGTGTGGCAACGTTTCGATCAGATATCTTCATTAGGAACTTTCCTGATAAATGCCCATTCATTAACATGTGCTTTAGAAGAATAGGTTTATCTACATTTTCACATGCACAGAGAACACCCATGGATGCTAATGTGGCTCTCCCTGGTCTATAATGTCTGTGCTACAACAACTCTGCTCTGTACCTCTGCATTAGGAGAGCCGTCTTCTCCCCTACATGTATTCAACAGAGCAGTACAACTTTTTGAATAGTTTTTGATCGACATGAAAAGTAACAGTGGAGCTATATAGGTATCTTAAGTGGTAAGTTCTATAATATTGATAATTAAATCTCTCTGTGTCCCATTTATTTCTCCACAGCACTGTAATCGCTAGCAACATCCTCCTGGTGGACGAGATCATGAGAGCCGGCATGTCGTCTCTCAAGGGTTAATGGTTCATCTGACGTCACGTCACGCCCACAGGAGATGAATTTTTGCTTGACCTGATGGGGGACGAATCAAAGCGCTCCCTGCTCGCGTCACGCTGAAGCTCCCGCCTCCCCGGTCAGATGGCCAGCCTTTTAAATGTCAGGCACCCATCGCAACATGTTTCAGATACCATTGTTAGTTCGCCCTGTTCTTGGATTTGTCATTGTTCCTCTGAAATAATTGGGTCTATATTTATGTTTTTGTTAAGCACTGAAAATTAGCGGCTGAACTTTTTTGTTAATACCCATTAAAGGTTTTCTTGGCTCTTGACACGATTGTGTTCTTTTGTCAGTGTTTTCTATTTTGAACCAGTCATTGCAAAAATAATACAAGGTTGGGTTCATGAATGCAAGTGGCTAAATATGTCTTATTAGACACAATAAGACCATTCCCAGATAACTAAAATATGAACCCTTGTTGTGAAAAAAGTGCAAAATAGACCCATAAGGGACCCTTGAGGAGCCATGTTTACACTTACAGAGATTTTGTAAAAGCTATGATAACCACATTAAAATGATCATTTCAATAATCATGGTTTTATCAAGATTTCTATGGAAATAAGTGACTTGAGAAAATGATAACAATAGATATGTTGCAGTTATCTTTATTCAAAGAATGTGAGGAAAATGGCCGGTGCTAAACAAAACACTCCACATGTAACTGAAACTGTTAGTAATCGGATGTATGTAAAGTTTTACAAAAACATTTGAGATTAACATACAGTAGATCATATGGAGTACATCACAAATTACCTCCCCATGTGAGTTTTTGCAATATCTAGTTTTAGAATATTTTCCTACATGTCTGGTAGTGAAATATGCTGCCTTAAATAGCTGAAATATAAGTTAATACTTAAAGCTATACCTACATTTTTTATCACAATTGTGTCAACCGTTTTTCACAAAGGCATCTGTTCTTGGAAATAGACAAGTACTTTAAATTGACTAACTTATGGCCAAATAAGTTGCAGATATAAGACAATTTCTGGATTTTTCTAGACTGATTCAAACAAACTAATGTCATTAAAATGATATTCTTGAGGTAAACACTGAGTGCTAGTGGGATGAAATTAAATTTAGCTTTCTGCTTTATTTTCAATTTCCCAACATTTACATAATTGGACCTTGGTTTTTCTGTTGCATTAAAATGTAAACACATTCTACACAACTCAGCACACTAATATGAAAGACAAATGCCAGACAAAGAGTTAACAGATAGATATGCACAACACTTTAAAACCATAGCTCTGCGGCAGCATCTACATCAAAGTATGCATCATGCTTTAGCCTTCTGCAGGCCGCTGGATGGCGCCAGAGGCACAGCCACATGCACGAGTGAGCTGCACAGCGGTGATGACAACGGTGCCAACCTCCTCCACGTACATGACTGGCAGCCATTCCTGGGAGGTGGACTGGCAGCAGGGCATCTGGGCCTAAAAGAAGGAAGAGACAGAGAGACAGGAGACGGGTGACAATTATATTAAATAATATATGATATAATCATGTCACACTCACTATCATCAATCATTATGTAATAAATCAGTGGTTCTCAAACTTTTTGGGCTTCAGTACCCCCTTTTGCTGAATCCAAGTGCCCCCTTTAATCGACAACAACATTTTGATTAGAAAATACTGACATCAAAAGTCCAGTTTTATGTCAATATGTTGAAAATAAAAGTAAGTAGCCTGTTTTCTATTCAGTAACAGTAAAATGTTTACTTATTTTGATTTAAAGCTTTACGGAGCAGCACGTTCACATATTTGTCAATGTTTTTATTATTAAACATTACAGTAAAATACATTTTTCCATTTTCTCTCAAGTACCCCTAGTAGGCTACCTCTGCAGTGCACCCCTAGGGATACCGTACACGTACCCCCATTTGAGAAACACTGATATAAATCTGTAGGAATAATATATACCTGTGAAGAGTTGTTTAGAGAGTGTGATGGGCAGCGCGGGTTCTCTTCCAGCAGAGGGTTGCAGGGTGCACACTGGACCACGGTGAAGCTCTCGGGATATATCATCCAGTCGTCCCAGCCCAGATCTGTCACATACATACATAGGAGGATAGAAGGAGGACATTACATACTTGTAAATAGGTACACACACACATACGCACGCACGCTCGCACGCACGCACGCACGCACACACACACACGCACGCACGCACGCACGCACACACACACACACACACACACACACACACAGACACACACACAATCTCTCTAATCTACACACACGCACACAAATACAAACTCTCTCTCGCTCTCTCTCTCTCTATCTCTATCTCTCTCTCTCACACACACTGTTTTATACCTTTCAGGGAGATCTGTGAAGACATCTGACAGCACTTGAAGCCAGTGCCGTGGCCATCGCCAGGTATCACAGTTAAGCCAGAAGCTATAAAAAAAGAAGAAAACAGGTTGTCAGAGTTTCTTGAGTCATCTCAAGTTCATTATAATGAAACAAATGGTGCTTGAATTCTGTTATCTGACCTACCCCTCTCATCCTGGGTTCTGTGAGTCATGCCGTTGAGTCTTGGCCACTGGTCTCTCTTCAGCCAACCAGCAGGCAGACGTGGCTCGGTCGGCAGGTGTAGAGCATCCAGGAGGTCCTTCCTGATAGACTGCAAGTCCTGGCACCTGCAGATGACCAATAGCATTGCATTACATTACAACATATAGGGCTATATTTATTAAACTTCCACCCAAGGTTATGTGTCGAGAATCTAGCTCTTCATCAAACACAGGTTCTCTCAAACATTCTTCAACAATCTCTGGAATCAGTTTAGCAAACTATTGTGGAGTGATTGATTGTGTTAATAATTGTGTTAAACAATTGATCATTGTTAATTATTGTGTGGACTGTCATGTTACAGCCCTAGTCACTCCAAATTCTCCCTCTGTGCCGTAAAAGACCTCAGCAAGCACATATGAACACAACATTTGCCATAGGCTTTATAATACTTAATGACTGCCATGCTACAATCCAATACATTTCATGAATCTTCACCAGCAGTAATCGATTGGTCTCAGATGCATATATCCATGTAAATTAGATAAAGAAAGGACATTATAAACCACTCACACAAAATGTTACAAACTTTTGTATCAAGAGAATGTGTCACACTCATACAGGTACAACCAGTGAAAAGGATAGGGTTAGAAAGTACAGGTAAGAAGACACACTAAACCTCTTCATATGATAATTGTATTATGATACTACTAACCTGTTGTCAACATCATCAGGATGTACAGAGGATGTTGCCGTTTCTCTTCCAGTTCCAGAGGTGTCCAGGACAAATGTCATCCCAGGTGAAGAGCTCAGAAGAACTCCCAATGTGACAAAGACTGCGCTCAACATGTTGAATCTAGACAGCAACGCGACTACTTTGAATGCAGATGTGTGGTGGCGGGATGGCGACAGGTTGATGCTTCTGTTCTGGCTGGAGGAGGAGACAACAATGACTAGACAAGGATGCTGCCATAGATATTGTTTATAGGAGCCTGAGAAACCTGCCTATTTAAGGATGCTGTTGTAGCTCTTGTTTATAGGAGCCTGGGAACCTGCTCTTTTATCTTCCTTTTGGCCTTGACATATTTAACATTGTTGTCTTGTTCACCCAGATGTGTGAAACAGAGGGCGGTTATGAGCAATAGGCAAATAATAAAGAATAAGCAGGCAAAGTTGGTGTTCAGAGCCATGCATATTCTAACACAGTTACAACACAGGAGTTTAGTGAAATGCTTTTGTCTCAGATTAAATCTATATGCATACAGTTAGCCAAAGAGTTCATTCCAATTGAATTAAATTATACTGAATTTTGTATTTGTATCAGTTCATCAAAGGAAGAGACAGTGATGGAGTACAAACACTAAACCTTTTCATGCCAAGAACCCCCAAATAGCCCCATATAGGGAAATGGCTTTTTTCTTTTTACATTTTAATTTCTTTCAATTTCATGCCCAAAATAGGGATCTCAGGTTGAAAGTGGAGAAACTGGCACAATAATCTTGTGAATTGAATTTACTTTTATTATTTGTTATTATTATTTGTTATTTTCATCTTCCTTCCTTTCCAATTGGATCCTCTGGGGCCATGGCCTCCACTTAAAAAAAAGGCTGCACTAGCAGACACAAGCTGTCCAGTGATCTCCTGGTGGTTGCAGGCTCGCCATACAATTCCAAAATGTTGGCATGACATAAAAGACACTAATCAACACTGATAACTAGAGAATAATATTGGTCTGTAGTCTACACTTGCATGTCTTTCAAGGACAGGAGGAAGACAGGAATCTAAAACCAAGCAATGACCAACAAATGACCTGTCCCCCTTACATTGCATAACACACACATCTATTCTAGACTCTTCTCCTTCCTGGCTCCCAAGCAGTAGCGTAACCTCATCTCACCCCCTATTTCTATTTTATTTTATAGATGCTTGTTATACTATGCATGTTGGTTACTTGTTCACAGGGCTACCATAGTGGGGTTTGAACTACTGATGTAAGAGTATACGTATATATTTTTAGATTGTTGTATGACAATATTCTATCCTGTTATCTAGGTAAACATACCATTTCTTACATCTCAAATGCTAAGAATGTCATTTACTTTATATAGCATGTTAATTGTTTAGAGATGCTAGGTTTGATGTTTATCTGATATTTTAATTACCTCAAGCAGTACTTTTCTCTGCACTCTACTGTACATTACCTTTTACCCTGTTGTGTGTTGAATAGGGTTCATTGCATTTACTTAGATTTCACACTTGATCACGTTATGTGACAATGAGTTTGAGAGCCAGCAATTAGTATTTTACTGTGTACTACTGAGGCCTAAACTGGGACACACACACACACCTATATAACATCATTGCGTTACCTATGCCTCAAAATGAACCCAATATATTTGTATGCTCTAATGCATAAGAAAATATGAGTGTTCAAATGTGCAATCAGTGTGGAATGTATGGCCAAATATGACTAGTCCTTGAGTGTTGGACATCTCCCTCAGCTTAACAGTGGGAGTCAACCAGCACCTGTTCCTGGTTCATAACACAAGGATCCACAAAGAACACACTTTGATGCCCAGATCAAGGTCCCTATTAAGGACTGTAAAATCCTCAATACGCAGCTGCTGAGTGCTATTAAGTGTTTAGCTAAACCTGAATCTAAAGATACAATGTTTGAAAGAATACCAGCTTATACAATATTGAACTTGGCTTAGGAAAAAGTTCACAACACAGCCATTTCCATTCAAAGTTTAATTCAATATGTACAACTAATCTTATTAAAGCACTGCGTTTCACATTTACCACAATTGAGATATCTTCTATGCCGTGTCCATCTGCTTTGATAGTATAGCAGAATCCCCAGATTTAATTTACAAAAACTTGATTTACCTCATCGCTGCTTTGGTCAGTAAGCCAACACTATGTATATCTACAATCTGACCAATGTATCGTGTCAAAAACATTCAGTTACAGCACACAATCACCTATCATAAAACTGATGAAGGGGGATACTGATTGTTTGAAACATTTGAGAATCCCCTTACAACTCTGCTATTAAGAGAGGCCTCCTGATTCCATAGTTAACATACAAGAGTAGTTAGCAAAGTAACGGTTTCACAGAGAGTAGACAGGCCACTCTGGTTTACATATCTACTTTGACAGCAAAGTTCATTTCCAGATGGGAGGCACAACTCTGAACTGTTGTGTGCTCGTTAACTTAACTTAACTGTTACACTGTAACTCCAGCCAAATGATTATAATCCATCATTATTGTTCCATCAAGTTTAAATCACAAGAAGGGAAAGTCATGTTTTGGGGGATAGAATCCAGATTTGGTGAATAAGATTAAGACTTAACAAATGAGACAGAACATGCCCAAAAGGTCATGGACCACAGTCGCTGAGTAACTGTGAGTCACTTCATTGGCTTTAGGTGTAAGCTTCCTCTCTGTCACTCCAATCTTGTGCTTACACATACAGTAGATGGATAGTTAAAGTATATCTTATTTACCATGACGAGAGTCCTTCAAGCCAAAATCACTTTAACTATTCGTTTTAGAGATAATGGAAGCACCATAATGTACAGTTTTCAGTCCCAATGGTTCGTAGTTACCATAACCTACAACTATGCAATAGAATGACCTCCGCTTTCAATGTTTCAATACATTAAAAAGCACTGTTGTAACTACTTGACAAACTATAAAAGACTGAAGTATCGTCCTAACTCTTGACAGGCTTCTTAAAGTCTTCAGCCATCCCTAAAGAGACAGCAAAAGTAGGAGAGAACTTTGCATTTCAATAGCATTTATGGGTCAGTAACAATTTCATCTGTGTAACACATACAGTCATCGTGACAAGAAAAGAAGAGAAATCAAAGCAAATAAAAACTGAAATAAATTGAAGTGATGCGTTGATGGCCACCATTAATGATCACTGGCAGTGCACAACAGCCCAGACAGTTTGTTAGGCTCTATGGATCAGTGTGGTTGTGAAGAGTTCCCCACCCTGGGCTTTACTTCATGGGTGACTTCTTCATGGGAATCATTATTCTAGACTCCATGTGCTGAATCAGAGGAACTGCAGGAGAAAAGAAGAAACGTTGATTGTGATTTCAGTTTCAGAGTCGGGAGATAACTACTTAACAGCCATTTTATACACTTTGCTTTGCTTTCGTTACATGGCATTATTTCGATAGTCTACAAGCACACAAAGTGTCACAATGCACGTTGTGAGCTTGTAGATGTTCTGTTTTCAAATAACCAAACAATGAAACCAAATAAAAACCTAAAATCAAGACTAGTAAATGTTCAAAAATAAAAAGAATAAAAACAAATTAAAGGGAATAATGCCCAAAATAGGGACACCAAGGATCAAATGGTTAATCAGGGGATGTATTCAACCGTCAGTCTTATTTTCATGATTTATTTACAGATTTCAACTGTTTACAACTTTACATCAACCGAGCTGAAGAATTTAGGTTACAGGTACATGAATTTAGGTTTTGCAGCATGTATTAGAAAACACATGCAAAAACACATGCACAACAAAAATAAGTCTTTAAAAGTTTGATTAGTATGGAGCAAAGAAATAAATCAATCAATATAGACTCCCATCTCACCTGTGTAATAAACCACTTCATCCCAACCTTCTTGTTGCCAGGCTGCATTTCTGGTGTCTTCTCTTGCCTGAAGATCTTTGTATGCTGAGGTGGAGAGTGAAATGGAAGTCGCTTATATTAGGTTTTTGTACTTAGCTTACCCTTACCCTAACCCTAACCCTAACCCTGTCACAAAAGAACACAAAAGAGCACTTTTGCGAGCTAAAATGCAAAATCTCTTCTATTCGTGGCAAGTACTTCTTTACAGCCATGGACCAGTCTTGTAAGTCTTAAAACTCCATTATCTTTTCAGCGGACCACCATTTGATCCCAAAACGTTGGATTTGATTTTGTCCACAATTCAGTGCTGTATTGATGCGGTCAAAGAAGAGATAAACGGGCAAACATCGGTCAAAATAACAATCTTGAATTTTCTAATTGCGTAGACTTCTTATAAACGAAGTAATGCAGATGTTTAACAAGATAACTTAACTCTTGAGAGCGTACAATGAAACCAAATGGGACGATTGTGGTTTCATTTTACACTCAAGAGATGGACTATAAGGGTCCGTTTGGTTTCCAACTCTCCATCATTTAGCTGGTGAGGACAAAACCTGGAACCCCCTCAAGGACCACTCTGGAGGGCCCTGGACCACCGTTTTAGACAGACGTTCCATGAGAATGCAGTAACCCGGCTCACCCCATAGGTGGTGCACCATGTAGAGGTTTCCAATCTGAGAGAAGAAGCCTCCACAGGCCTCATGGTTGTGTTGGCGGAAGTTAATGGCCCGAGCCCTAGAGAACAGAGAGCACTTAGGTCACTGAGGCTGTCAAAAAGCTGAACCGCGTCAGGTTGTCAGTAAGGAGCAGTGAATAATGTCACTGTTGTCGGGTGGAAACCTTGTATGTCCAAAACCGTTCGTTTTGTATTTTTGTATTTATCATTTAAAAAATGATTTAAACTAGTGAAAAGAGCCTATATACAAGCACACAAGTGCTTATAGATCTGCTATTTTCACTGGTTTTGTGTGACAGTCTTGTATGATGACGCAGGGCTTTACTTTACAAAATTTGAAAATGGAGATAAAAGGTTTCTGCCCGACAGTGACGATATTGATTATATATTATTTAGATGTTAAAAATTAATATTATTATTCATACATTATAAACAAGATTTAAGAGAACAGATATTCAAACTAAAATGATCATAGACTATATCCAATTATAGATACCACATTATTATTTTGTCCCTGTTAAATTATTAAAGGGCTTTTCTTTTCCCTATGGTCCATAAAATACATTTCAATGTAATCTATTTAAAATATAAACCAATTTTGATCTTTCCCTGCATTTCATTTGATTATGTGACATAATTCTCATTTGAAATTGCATGGCACAGTAATCAGATTTGCTATACAATAAATAAAATAGAATTAGGCTAGACTCTTAATGTAAATTATCCTTGTTGACACATGCTAAGAGGACATGCATAGATGAATGTGAGAGGTACCGTTCACTCATATTCAGCTTCTATAATCTGTAAAGGCAATAATATAGTAGGAAACACTTATTCCCCAATAGTATAAAACAAAAGCACAAGTCATGTTGCACTGTTCTACAGTCGGGAACTACAAGTAGATATGGATGAGAAACTCCTGCCTGCCTTACCAGTAATTTCCCCACTCGATCATAGTCCCTGGCTGAAAAAGAATGAGAAGAGAGAGTCAACGACTTGATGGGAAGGGAGAGAGGAGAAAAAAGTAACTACTTTAGGAGAGGAAAGATCTATTATCATGAGAACACCCAAGAGAGTGCACTTTACTGTGATTATATCTGAGCAGCCACCAAAGTACATGATCCAATCACTCAAATAATACATGAACTAATTATAAAAAGGTCATAAAAAAAATTAAAAAAAAGAATGTGAAGTGAGCGGTGCCTTTTATGAGTTCATTTCATTAAGCGTCCCGCGAAGCTTGGCCAATGAGCCAAGTGTGGGACATACATACACAGTACATACATAAAAAGACAGATGTAGGAGTGGTTAGCACCGCTCAAAGATTTATTATCTGAGAAAACAAAACAGGATTCCAGCAGCTAGCTCCCTATTTACTACAACATTAGTCATATAAACCATTGTTTGGTAAACAAACCAAAATTAAAGTAGATAAAATGCATCAAAACACTGTATTCAAACAGAATTAAAGCAAATATTCACCCTGAGCTGGTATGACCGCAGCTCATATATGTTGGGCCCCTCGCGTGGCACAGGTTCATTCCAAAAGCTGAACTCCAGCAGTAGTTGGTTGCGACGGGACAGAAGCATCTTTCCCCTCTCGTTCCTGTAGTCCATAAACTCCTGCAAAGAGGACAAATGGTACAAACAACCTTTATCGCTGGGAATTCATTCCAAACACCATCAGTGTCCCAAAATCACAGATAAGACTTGGTTTTAATATTTGGTATACTTGGTTTTAAATATTACAGTAAGCCTACTATAGCAGAGGTTCTCAATCAGTGGTTCCAGGTGGTCCCCCAGCTATATAATGTTGAGTTGGTAACCAAATGGACCCTTATAGATCTTTAATATAGTGTATATTAAAGATTTTTACAAAATAGAGTGTAAAATTAAACCAAGTGGACCTTATGGGTCCATTTGGTTTCATTTTACGCTAACTCATTGTTAAACACCGCATTACTTTTTACAAGAAGTCTATACAATTAGAGAATGTAGAAGAATTGTTATTTTGATCAACGTTTGTCTGTTAGTGTATCTCTCCTATGGTACCACATCAATATTTGGACAAAATATTATCCAGTGACAATAAAATATTCTATATCTTGACTGGGTCTCATCAAATGGTGGTCTGTGGCTCAAATGCCGAACAAATAATCAGGAATGGCGAGTGCCCCTTAATATGAAGTGTTGGAAATCAATGTACTACAGCATGGATTTGAATGAATGAAATGAATCATAGGGTCTATAGTTATGTTTTTTGAGGACAGTGTAGGCCCACAGGCCTCACTGTTAGTTTGCCCCGTAATGGCCCATTTGGTTCTTAACCAACCTGTTGCCAAGTCATTGTTGACCTGGCATTGTGGTATAGTGTGTATAGTTTCAATAGATCATAGATGTTTGGGGGTTATTCTACTGTTAGACTGATGATAGGTTCTTGGTTTACCTACGTTTGTAGATGACTTTGTAGTTTCTATGCATTTGATGTATTACCTTGTGCTGCCCATGCTTATTGTAAATCGCTCTGGATTAAGAGCGTCTGCTAAATGCCTGAAATTGTAAATTGTTAACCAATCGGCCATTTTGCTGTTGACCCCCTTGAACCGCCTCAAAGGGCCCGGGGGTTCCCGAACCCCACGTTGAGACCCAGTGCACCAGCAATGTGACCACCCCATACCTTGTTCTGCCTGAGTTTGTTCATGACCTCGGTGAGAGCCGGGTATCCTCCCCGGTATCTCCACAGGTGAACTAGGAAATATGAGGAGACAGAAAGAGTGAACACTGGTCTCGCTCTGTCGAGTCACTCATTAGTTTTGTCTCAGGCCCCCTTTTTACCAAAACAACTTTGGTTCTAAAACTAGTTCTGTTCTGGATTCCATTATTTGGTTCCATTTCTTTACTCTTTATTTATTCGATTTATTTTGGTTCCATTTCCGAACTTATAGGGTTCTGAACCATTTCATTTTCAGTGGAAACTCTGAACTAGTTCAATATTAGGCAGGAAAAAAAAACTGAACCGGTTCAACCCATGGTGGAAAAGGGACCTCACTGTCCCTGCATTTGCAATAAGAAGTCATATGAAGTATATAGTGAGCCAATATGTGTTGTACTGTATCAGTCAAGGACGATCATGTTATTGCATTGAATGTGAAAAATACAAATTGGAAATTACAGTATAGTCTCAAACCTGACTAATTTGAGATAATATTCCTGGTGTTTTTCTTTCTATTTTGTTTGATAATACACAGATTAATTGATATATTTCATTTCATCAATTATTTCTTATTTTTTAGAGCCATCTGTGCCACAAAAACCCTGTGGGGCATTTTAATATTCTAAATATGTTCCAGCTGGTGGCTTAACAAAATTTCAGCCCAAGAACAAAACAACCACAGCGAGAGAAAGAACCAGTACAACTACAGCCAAAAAAGTGTCATCACTGTGAGGGGAGGATAAGCACAGGTGTCTTAAATAACTGTGACCGAGTCGTTTAGGGTCAGGGCCAAAAGGGCAAAGTCTACCGTACTCCCACTCCAAATGCCAGCAGCAGTAGTGTGAGAAAGTACAAACATATACAGCAGGCAATGCACCATTTTTCTGTTGGGAATTTGGGATACTAATGGCACCTATAGGCATGTTTTCACTACAGTTCCGGAATCTTTCCTGCAAAATAATTAGCATAATGATTTTCAACTTGCCGGGAGTTTCGTTTTTTGGGTGTTTTCACATATGCAAAAATGCTGGCATAGCCATAAAATACCTCGTTTTCACTAAACCGTTGTCGCGGTGTTGTCCGTTGTCCGTGTCCGTGTTGCCAGACTTTGCGAGAGAACTAAGCAACCAGGTGTACGAAAATAATCCCCAAAAAGTGATATTATCTAGGCCACACGAGCACTTTAAAACTACCCGCATCGCCACATCAGCTAATTGAAAATTACCGATCTACAAGCTCACAACAAATAAAACGAAACCAGCAACTATCATATACAAACAACTTTACGGAAATGAAGCCCAGAGTCGCTTATAATTAGCAGACATGGCAACACTTGCACTGAAAGACCTGAAAAAAAAAATGAAAAAAAGAAACACTCTCCCCAGTTCGTTGCGTTCACTGCGGTGGCATCGGTGCCTGTCCTGTCTCTTCTCTCTCTCACTCTGAACGCTACAAATGGATTTACTAAAACAAAATATTCTTCATGCTCAGCAACAACAACACATAAGGTCCGATCAGAAAGGATCTCATCTAATGCAACGTGTTGCACCTGTGGGCTTTAGATTAGCTGTGGTCTGTGGACTCGCTCGGTGCTCAAAAGACTTTTAGGCTAATCATCACATGACAACGGCGATAAACTAATGATGCACCTTTTGTTGAGAACGGCTTCTTTCTTTCAGAACCTCTCCAGTCCCTCCGCAGATAGCGGAGGAAGAGGTTCCAAAAGGAGCTGCCGTTAAGAAATCGTTGCACTTTTGCAGGCAGCCAGCCATGGTCACAATGCGACTCTCACTCTACTCTTTATAGCCTAAATAATTATCCCTAATGCAAGGTGAAGCTGTATTATATTTCGACTGTAGGCCTATATCCCATTCACACTGATCGTTTTCAATCCCAAATACAATGCTTTAACTGTTATCATTGGCTCCTTACGCACCTGCTTGTCAAAAAACCGTCAAAAATAACGGTATGCGTTTTCACAGAAGGGAAATTTGTATTCTAACGGTACTTTAGCCAAAAATTACTAGGTATTTTCCCGTCAAATTTCGGCCTCCAAAACTCCCGGAATACAAAATAAGTGGCCGTTTTCACATGGCGTGAATTTCAAAATTGCCGTCATTTTTGACAAGACTTCCAGAAGTTTTGCTCAGTGAAAACGGGGCTTATGTCCCTTGTACATTTCTATGGGTTTTTGCTAATGGAAGACGTTTTAAGAAACATAGGGCTTGTGAGGTCACCCGTACCTGCCTGGTCCTGCTCTCCATACCAGGTGTTCCAGGTGCCAACTAGCTCACAGGGGTAGTGAGGGTCCGCATGAATGGCAGGCAGGACTTCTTCACTACAAAGAGAGACACACTTTCAAGTAAAGGAGCTAGAGCAGTGGTTTTCAGCCTTTTTCATATCAAGGTGACAAGGTCCATTATTTATTCAGCATTTGAGCCACAGACCACCATTTGATAAGATTTAGCCTATCAGACCCAAAACGTTTGTTATTTGCAGAGTGGAATTTTGTTATCGTTTCCAAGATGTATTGGTGTAGGATAGGAGAGGTAGCAGGCAAACGTTGATCAAAATAACAATTTTCTACATTCTCTAATTGTGTAGACTTCTTGTAAATGGATTAATGCAGGTGTTTAACAATAATTTAACTCATGCGAGCGTAAAATGAAACCAAATGGACTCTTACGGGTCCATTTGGTTTCATTTTATAGTTAAAGATCTATAAAGGTCTATTTGGATACCAACCATAATTTAGCTGGGGACCACCTGTGGTCCTCAAGGACCACTGATGGTCCCCAGACCACTGGTTGAAAACCACTGACCTAAGTGTTCACTAAACAAGTTGCTTGTCAGAGCTCTCAAGTGAAATGAGAAAGCCAAACAGAGACCACTTACCAAAGCTTGTTGTAATCATCTAGGCACTCAGGCTTGACATTGTGAACTAAAAGAGAAAGGAGTGTGTTTTAGGTAACAGCATGTAACGTTTGCCTAGGGAAAAAAAGTATTTTAAATCCAGGTTAATCCTATGAAAACTCAATCAAAGCATGATAATCCTGTTCCATCTAGCAGCACCAGTAAGACTGTTTTGTATAAACACAGAAATATTAAGTAAAGACCCATACATTGTATTTTATAGAGATTGTTGTCTTCCTTCTTGGCAAGCAGGTGAGAGTGGGCATCTTTTCTGGGATCAACCTTTCTGACAAACAGAGACTTGAACCAGCTGTCCTTGTCCTTGTTCCTGTTGTGGGAGGCTGACAGGCTCCTATGAGGCACGACACAAAGAAAACAAAACAAAACAAAATATACTGTAAACATCAGGCCTGGGCATCATCATGCACAAATCATCATGACTGAGTCACAAAACAATTCCGTGGCATATCAGGGTCAACCAAATTATGTCACCTAAACACAATTTAGCCTACAGCAATAAATATTTACTTATAAGTCATTAGTTGTACGAATAATACTGCTGCACTAAAGCCTACTGTAATAACCTCAGAGAAAATGGTTGTAGTCAGAATAGTGTGTGATATCACATGACTCTGTCTTTGCTAAGTCATGCAAAGAGACAAGACTATTTAAGTGCCAATTACATTCTTTATAGATGTTCCACAGCTATGGGCCTAAGGTTAGCAGTTTAGACCACAAAGCTGCAAGCAGCCAAAAGGATTAGTCTACATTTACCTCATGTAAGCCAACATTTCAGAGTTTCCTGCTACTTCTCTCCATAATGGTTTAAGTTTAACTACCCTGGTGCAATGTGCTCTAAGCAGATCAGTGTGCAATGCAATGTGCAGTAAAGTTAGAACACTGTGTATTATAGTACTGTAACAGTGATGGTTTGTTTCCTTGAGGCTTTTTGACAGCTTGCCAGATGGCACAGGCAGAACTAGTCTGCTCTGCTGCAACCAAAGTGAATTCTTAAATCAAAAAGTTTGAAAGACAAACATAAGTTATCAGTTTAACATACTTACACCGCTTCACATGTGTGTGGGCAAACCACACACCAGCGATGTGCACTAAAACAAACTAAATACACTGAAGGGATAGTTGTGTAGTTGTGTGTGTGACCTTGAAGTTGAATCGGATTTGAGAGTGAGACTGACCTGAGGTCAGTTTTCTACAAGCAACGACACTGATCATAACTTGACAAAATCGCAGAACGTGCACGAATCCAATTGTTAAACGAGATAACTTTGTATACATATGGCACTTGGGTTGGAATGACAAGTAGTAGTAGCAGTGGGTTGGCGTTTTGCTAACGCTAGTAGTAGCTACGTTTACACTGGGGGATCCAATGGTTAGCCTAGCGTTACTAGCATTAGCCAGTGCAGAACACACTGAAAGACTGAACTATGACATTTCAAGGTAATCATTTATTACTCTGTTGCATAGCACAGAAGCCAACCTGATGATGACTGTGACCTGTCCGCTCGTCTGAAGTCCATTTCTGGGGTGTTTGAGGCCGTTGGCCACACTCTGAAGGACTCTGGTCGCCATCTTTCCCCAGAATGCTGTGTATGTGTGTGTGTGTGTGTGTGTAGGTTCAGTTGTTTAGAGAGGGGTGGATGAGTGGGGAGGGGGTGCAACAGCTACACAGCACAAAGCTGATACTAGAGTGACGAACACCTGCTGTAACAGTGATGGGAATTAACTAAGTTTAAAACTAGTACATTTACTGTAGTACTTTAGTACAATTTTAGGGGTTTTACTTTTGTGTGTGTATTTCTATTTCTTGATATATTAGGACTCAAAGCCAAATATTGTATTTGCATTTTTCCACTATTATTGTATAGGGTTGAGCAACCCATTTTAATCTAGCTGCAACATAACATAATGAACACATGAACACATTACTATGATGAAATGAGCCATTCTCTGCACAATGACTACTTTTACATTTCATTTTGGTAACTGTAAATATAGGCTTTTTTGATGCCAAATGCCAATACCTTTGTACTTTACCTAGGTAAAAACAATATTGAGAACCTCTTCCACCACTGCCTATTATGTTTTAAGGCCAAACACGTTATATTAATACGGGTTTCCCGCATACACACACATCATAGCTTTTAAATCTTTATAAATGTTGTGTCCCTGGCATATAGGGACTCATAGTAGTTATAGACTACTGATCGATCTGGGGCACAATAACACTATATAAAAAAATAATTAAAAGTAATTATCAAAATGTGTGTTCTTTGACAAATACGCAATTGTTGCTGGGTAATAATACATACTGTATATTGTTGTCCACAATGTTTTTGAGTCTAGATTGATATTACTACTGAGCACATTCTGTAAGCTGACAAGCAAAAGCAGCCATAGTACTTTCTAAAATACTTTTTCACATGCCTTAAATTATACACAGGACACCTGTTTCTCTGTGTATCCCAGAGACCTTGAACAATGAAAGAGCTCTTGTTCTACTCTGTGTGAAATGGGAGTACGACAGTCTGTCTCCAGATAACATTTTCTAACATTTTTAATTAACTAAATGTCCTCTAAATGCAACATTAAAGAATGCGGCCTTGAGGTACACTTCCATCTGTGCCTGTAAAATCTGACTTTCTATCCTCAGTTATACCACACAGATCATTATGTATTAACGTTTATAGTAATAGGCTATAGTTGTTTATATAAGGCAGGTCTGTTGAAAGTTCCAGTTCTTAAATTAGCCATTATGTTCTGGCCCGCTACCTTCCTTAGAAGTCAAATCTGGCCCACAGGCAAATATACTTAATGACCCCTGACATAAGACAATGTCATCTGTCAAAAATACATTGTTTATATACAGATCCATCCAACAAAATAAATGTAATATTGTGTAAAAAAAAATATGTATACTATTTTATATATCAAACATAAAACAAACATGTTTTGAATATTTCACTGCATGCACAATGTATCAAGAATATATGAAAGTTGTTGAATAATATTACAGAAGAAAATCAACTTTTACACTAATAATAATAATAATAATATAATATATATATATATATATTATTTTTGGCTCCTTTCCAATCCTGTCTGAAAGGACTGGCTGTCACTGGGTGGCAGTATGTCCATACAGTATATTATGACTCCTTGCAATGACAATACCAGTCTGCATGACAACAATACCTTTAGTTGTATGAGAAAATGATTTGTCTTGGCCCTTTGAGGCAAACCATCCTGTTCCAAAAAAAAGTTGCCAAATCCTAGCTTTTTATAACTGGTTATAACAACTTTATTCTGATTGAGTAAAACAACTTGCAGTGCATCACTTAATGTGTGTGAAAATGCCATAGTCACGACTGTGGAATAGTAACTAGCTACCAGTGTAGCGTTCAAGTCTTTCATTTCACTTGGATCCCTCGGTGGGAAGCAACGGTTGGGTACTTTAAGTACTTTTCAGTCCTTGAGCACTTGTGTTTACATCGAGACCAGAGGGATGTTCTACCAGTAGTAGACATGTTATCAAATATACAACATTAGTAGTACAGAAAGACAAACAGATGATGCGCTGTGCTCAGGGTGTTGGGGTCGGCGTGGAAGTATGGGCTGAGGTTCCAGAGGAGACAGCAGAGATATTCAGCTCCCCTAGTTTTTCGGTTAATGACGTCTCCTCTTCCAGACTGTGGGTGAGATCGGTCAATGGCTCCAGAAATTCAGTCCCTGCGACTTTCTTTCCTGTCAGAGGGTCAACCACCCTTCCCACTTTGTACACTATCTCAGACAGTTCATGCTTCACGTGTCTTGACCTGGGCTCCGGCAGGGCCTTGAGAAGAACAACATCTCCCACCGTGCACTGCTGCAAAGCATCGTGAGCAAAGTAAGTCTTCCTCTTGTTGAAGTACTGCGGAGAAGACATGGCAGAGTTGTTAGATATGTCAAGCAGTAAAATATGGTTAAGAGATCAATATAATATGTCATTGTTCTTGGGTTGGGGAAACAGACATTTTAAACCGTGGGGAAATTATTTGAATATAATTGAATAAATCACAGTAAACATGCAACATGTTATTCTGTCTGTTATTTTTCAATAACGCAGCACCCTGCCGCTTCCTGCATTATGTGCAATTTAAAAAACAGGAGCGTTAAGTGATTTCCAACCAGCGCTTCCAAACTCAAACACAAATACGGTAATCACCTGCACGCAATTTATTGACAGAATGTTGCTCATAACACGAGTGGATTTTTATGAAACGAAGACTTGACATTTACAAAGAGGACAATTCTATCTAGGTGATTTTAACGTTGTGTTAATACAATCAGATGGGACTTTTCTGTTTGGATGAATGGGCTGTCAAGGGTTGGTATTGCTGCTCTAGATCCCAGATAGCCACAAACAGCAACTCTACATTTTGACAGCCCATACATCAAATATTTGTTTTGCTATTTGATTGTATTAAACAACATTATAAACTCACCAAAAGTGTAAAAGTCCACCGTAGACATGTTATGAGCTATTTTCTGTCAAGAAATTCCATGCAGGTGTTGGAGTTTGGAAGCGCTTGTTTTCAATAACGCAATGTCCTGCTGCCTCCTGCATTAAGTGCAATTCAGAAACAGGTGGTACACAGGACCATTGAGTGAATTCCCACAGATCCATGTCAAAACCAGTTATTTTCACACTCCTAGTGATTTCTCATCTGAAAAACCAATCCTGTTCCATAGCCATCCATCCCCAGAGTGAACAGTGCACACTTACCTTGAGCAAGTAAGGGTCCAGCACGAGCCTTGTGACTCGCACTTTAGCAGTTTTATGCATTTTGGTGCCTATTACTCTGCCAATTATCCATTTGGCATGAACTGACGCCTGCCTCGCCGACATCCTTCAGTTCTTCAATCAAGGCTAGGTTACCTTTGGAGCATAGAAGGTTACCTTTGGAGCATAGAAAGATGACAAAAATTAATTAGTGTCTTAAGCCAGTGGTTTTCGTCAAATGGTGGTCCGTGGCTCAAATGCTGAATAAATAACAGACCTTGATATGAAAAAGATTGATTGATTGAAAACCACTGTCTTCCCTGCAAGCCAAATTACGTCATGATGACGTTATAACATCCTCCAGTGACGGATCACAGCCCATATGGGGATGATCTTGACGTCACTACCAGGACGTCATGGACTTTTTTTGTTTCAGGATTATTGTTATTTTTTGTTTAAAGTTAGTTGAAATATGAGCATATAAGGTTATATTTTGGCCTGGGACATATCTGACTAGTTATGATGTAGGTATTTATCTGGCTAGCCCTGAATACAGGACCTGGACGGTCATATACATGACTGACCTGTATTCAGGGCTATTATCTGGCCTCGATCGGACCCTCTCTGATTAATCCAGTACGTCCGTTTTCGTGTATTTATGTTGGTTGAAATCAGGTGATAATCTAGGCCAGATCTGACTAGTAGACATGGTTTGGCTTGATCCATCTGGCCCCAATAGAGACGTGTTATGTTATGTTAGGTCCTGACCGTGCTTGCTGGGAGCTGTGTGGACTGTCAAATAACGTCTATATCCTGTCTCTCTATCCTTCTATTTAATTGGGATTTTTTTAATTAGGTGTAAAGAAGGGTAACCGATATAACTGGTATAGTTAATGTTACTGTAAACAACATCTTGGCATCAGCAGATAACAGACTTGCCTTGCATTGGCTAGCAGCATTGGCTACATTACTGGCCATAATCGTGTTCGTCAAAGTAAAAAATCTAAACAAAAACAACGTGAAACGTTTTAAGCATTGGAAGCTGCTATGTCACATCAAAGACACAATCATAAAACATTTATAACTCACCGGCAAGACTATTCAAATGACAAAAGAAGGTCACAAATTCGCAAATGCTTTTTCCATGCACATTCAATCTGGCGAGTTTTGATTACGTAAAACTACGGCTAGTAAAGAGGCACAAAACACTTGCTGTTTCCCATCCCATGCAAAAATGAATGTGGATGTGGACAAGAGTTTGGTCACTTGGTGATGAAAAGCTAGTGATGCGAGGTTAAGTTATGGTAAGTATTTTCTTCGGTACATACTACCCAGGCGTTTGTTTTATTTGGTATTTCGGTAATAGCCTACCACAAACGGGAACAGTGGGAAGCAGTGGGCACATGAGAATTCTGGGCATGCCATCCTATTTTTTATTCATGTATTTGTTTGTTTGTTTTCATAACTACATTTATTTTACAAATGAGAGGCCAAATACAAATAATAATCTTAGACAAATGCTACAAATTGCCTCAAACCCGTATGATGAAAATTTTGTGGATGAAACAAGAAGTTGAGGAGTTAATTTATGTCTGTTAAATGTGTGTAGGCTTTTGATTGATTGATTGATTGATTGATTGATTGATTGAATACTTTATTAGCAAATAGCAATTTACATGGGAAAGTACAGTTCAATACAAGGTCTGCCTTGGTAGAAAGCCTATGGCTTGGTCCTTTGTAGCAACTGAATTCATATAGAACTCCTGTGCATGTTCAAAGTTGTATACTTTCCATTTTATTTCCCACCATTTCCCAAAGCATACATTTATTTGTATTGTGCAGTTTAGTATGTGTATCTGTCTGTCTGTCTCTAACACCTGACACTGTGGTTCCCCTAACACATCACTGTGACTGACATCACATGTGATATCCGATATCAGTTTACTATCAGAACCGTCACAGCTTGTCCATAGACGTCTGTCCGTCCGTCTGGACGTGTACACTTTTATAGGTTTGCCCCTCTGATATCATGCTCTGACATCACTGTGATGTCAGGGGAACCACTCTTAACAGAATGGTTTTGCCGCTCTGACATCACGCTCTGGCTTCACTGTGATGTCACACTAACAGAATCCCTTAGGCTTTTATGCCCATATATGGAGTTCCCTGATGTCATCAATGTGTAGTGGTTAGTGCATGTGCCCTTCATGCGGAAGGTGAGTGGTTCAAACCCTGCCTAAGCCGACGTCAGCGAGGGGGAGAAGATGACAGCCAGCCCCATGGCCTCCCCTAAGTAACAAGAAATCTTGTGAAATAAAATGTTGTCAACCAATCATCAAGGACGATGATACACGAAAGAAGAAGAAGCCCATATCTGACAGGACTTCATATGGGAATGCCCATATATGGAGGCCACATCGGCCACATACCACACTAACAGAATCCATATATGGCCAAGACAGATGGCCAAGACAGCCCATATCTGTGTGACTGGTTCTACAGACAGGATCTCCATGTATGGGCATAAAAGGGTAAGATGTCAGATGGCATAGACATCATAGGAGTTTCACATAACGAATAACTGAGTAAGCATGTTTGGGCTCTCACAGCATATCTCCATATACAGTACATCTCTATATATATGGGTGGGTACCAGGGGTCTCCATATATGGGTAACTGGTCCGATATACATCACTGGCCAGATGGCCAAGAATTGGCGCAACCTCTCCCTAAATGTCGCCCTGAGGTGTCTGTTCTAGTTTTATAATGTTTTGAGAAAACACCAACCTGTGAACCCACTTGGTAATGAATCTGTCTTGAGAGACTGAGAACAGAAGCATTGTAAACAGGACCAGACAGGAGAGACAGTTAAGAAATGGTTTAGTCCCATGGTCAGAGAGAGAGACATGTACTCATTAATACACTTGAATATATAATTTTTTTTATCTCTCTGTCTGTCTGTCTATCTGTGCAGTGCGCACAGCTAATCACATACCAATCGCATGCACACTCCCAGTGGGTCGCAGCAGACGAAATTGGACGTAGTAGATGGAGATGGATCGAGCACACACTAAACAAACTAGTAGTGTCCAACGCCACCAGACAGACTCTGACTTGGAATCCTGAAGGGAAGAGAAACAGAGGCCAGCCAAAAGACACCTGGTGGGATCTCCAGGCAGACACCAAGAGACTGGGAAAACTCTGGAGTTCCCTTGTCGATGGCCTATACCCCAGTAGGGGTGTCAGGCATAGGCTAAGTAAGTATGTCCCAGTAGGTCAAGGAAGCCATTCCACCCTCACATTGGCCGCATGGTGGCACTATACCAAGCCGTTTACATCTTGGCCTATATTTCTTGAACCATGGTCAGTGTATAAATGTTCCCTTTTCCACCTACTACTACAAATCAGTGAGCACACATTAGTCATAGACATAGTCATGTCATGAAGGTGTATCATTCAGAGTTTTCATATTCCATTCCACTTCCAAATTTGTGGGAGCGGCCCATTTGACCAAAGAAATAAATGATGTCAGAGCGACCCCAAATTCGGGTTGCTATTTCTGTTTTTCTTTTCTTTTTCTTTTTTTGTTGCCCCGTATTGTGTACAAACGCACGCTATCCCCCCAGCTTCGTGCATATCCTGATAGCTGCAAAAAAGTTAATTCTGTTTCTATTGTGTTCTATTTTTAAGAACTACTTACTTTCATTCAATCTCCTATCTTTGGCTCTTAGATAGTCTTGAGGGTCATGCTTAAGTGTGTTATCAAATAACATTCTAGTTTTCTGATGGAAATGAACTTTCTCTTTTGACCAGCAGATAGTGATAGAGATCCCTTACACAATATGGAGAGAAGGCCATGGCACTGATCAAAAAGGAAAGGACTGAATCATCTACAAGCATACAGATGTGTGAGAGAAATACCAGGCAAGTTAATAGCCTATGACTGAAACTTAATGGAAGACGTATTCAACTGTCACCACCCCTTTCCATTGTTATGTGCAGGTTATTAAATTAGATCCACACCTAACCTCACTGCCCATAATCAAGACAACCACTTGGCAGTGACATCGCAGCTTTGATTTCCCACTGACGGAACAGCGAGGGTCTGAAGAAGGAGATTATATACAATAAATGTATGCATAACACAGAGTAAACAGTCCTGTCCCTGAGTGGGACTTGGACACGGGTCAGAGCCCAACACAATCTGGTCTTAATCAGAGCTACGCTGTAGTAAAAGCACAGATCTGGCTTTCTCTGTTTCCCATTTAAGGCAGTGCAGCGTTGATATACCATTGCCAGAACTATAGCATCAGACAAACTGAACACACTCCCACCTCGTGCATGGGGAGGGAGTGATAGACAATGCACGGTATTGTGTTGCTTTTGCATTACAGCAAGCATGCATACCAATGTTTCAAGCCAAAGTGTGTGCATTGCCAAACATGATGACGCCTTCCAAACAATGTAGGGATAAACAAAGACTGTGATGCATTTTCAGAATTTTGCCAGCTT
Organism: Nannobrachium achirus; assembly: GCF_963921795.1. Lineage (NCBI taxonomy): Eukaryota > Metazoa > Chordata > Actinopteri > Myctophiformes > Myctophidae > Nannobrachium > Nannobrachium achirus. The sequence goes on along the minus strand of NC_137826.1, from coordinate 40,458,836 downwards.
TCTTTAAACACTATACTACAACCTTTTGGAGAAATCCTATACGAGGAGTAGTCACAGGACTCTAGAGCCTAATGTCTACTTTAAAGGCACAGGAAACGACTTAACAGTTATGTCCGTTATCAATTCTGGGAGTAAAGCCTCCAGACTTAGATCACATGGTATAACACGTCGCTTTCATATTTGCTCAAGGATAACGGCGCACACACATACCTTATGGCACATGTAGCCGATGTTTTTACATTATGAGACATCATACGCTCTCGCCTCACATGAAGCCGTGAGTGAGTGCTGTGAAATAAGACAGAGTCATGATCCCAAATAGACCAGATGTATGGCTTTCATGATAACACAGTCATCCTCCACATCCGGAAGGTTTATGTATCCATTCACAGATTACGATGCTGGCATAATGTTGGCCTACATCCTCTGTTCATAAGGCAGTAGCCCTCACATGTGGTTTTGTACTAAAAATGCTGATGATACATACCGTATATCTAGGCCTGTGGTTCTCAAACATGTTTGTCTCAGGTCACCCCTGTAAATAATGTTTTCATCCACAGAGTTACTTTACAGCACCGTACATGTAAGTCTTATTAACGGTTCATAGACACAGTTTGTAAATCATTATAATAAATCTTTAAAATACAGCATATCACAAGGAAAACTTGAGAGAATATTGACATTTAACCACTTGAATCCAGCATCCCTATTCTGAGAGGAGTATTCGCCAAAAATAGCAGATCTGCAAGTTCACAACCATTCCCAACGCAACACGTTTTGAGCTTTTAGATCGTCTATTGTTGGCGAAGACATTTGGTGAACATTGAAAAAGAACATAGCAAGTGATATTGATACATTCCAAATATTATCAAAGTATCCTGAGGCACCCCTGGACTTGCGTCGAGGAACCATAGGGTGGCACGGCACCCACAATGGGAACCACTGATCTAGCCCCATGGTTTTGGACCTGTTGGAGCCTATCTCAATCATGGTTGTAGAGCCATGCAGGCACAATACTCATGAAATGCTTTCTCTTCACTCTTGACCAACTAGAAAGAAGTACAGTCTAACCACTCAGCATGGCACACCACTCAGAAAACCAGATGTTTTGTGTACACAGTAGATACATTTGCAATAGTCTAATAATATCAACTGCAAAAATGTAACAATGCTGTTTAAATGATATTTTTGTTCTAATAAATGATCATTGAAAAAAAGAACAAGCCCAGAAAGAAACAGTCCCCAATTCCAAACAGTCCTAGATACTACCGTATTTAGCTATAAATATAACAGCACACTTTATAACATAAAGTTTATCATCCATACTGTGCCTATACTGTATAAAATTCCATTACTGCTCAACTATCTTATTAATGGAGCCAGGGCCCAAGCTGTGACGATGGATAGTAGTAGGCTGTAGTAAGATACAGTTTATGTAAATGTTACGCCTAACACAGGGAAGAGAGATAGAAATCTTACCCCAGGGCCCCTAGTATGATAATCTGAGCATTCATTAATTAATTAATGGCACATCTCATATCCAGCTATCACAGGGAAGCTGTCCTAAACACCCGGGACAACGCTCCACACACACCCACCAGACTCACTCCCAATATCCCACCGTAATCTGTAGACTCACCCCCTCAGACTCAACCTCAGCCCTTGATCTAGGTATGATGACCATGCAGATATACTGTACTGTACAGTACCATCATCCTCATGGTTTTGCTACCTAGGCTTGTTTTTCATGACCACAATTTGAAAAATGTAATTTAGATAGAATGCTATTTAGGCAGATGCTAGGTTCATTGTTTACCTGGTGTCCTTTAGTTTCAATTTACAGACAATGTTTTGATAGTATATTGTTTAGTTGTGGGCTCGCCTGAAAGGCAAGACCAGTACATGTTATCTTCATTATTGTCTCCACCAGCCGAAGGCTGAGGGAGAGTATGTTTTCCCCTCCGTCCGTCCGTCCGTCCGTCCGTGCGTCCGTGCGTGCGTCCGTGCGTGCGTGCGTCCGTGCGTCCTCGCAGTTTGTGAACAGCTAATCTCAGTCACCGTTGGCCCGATCGCTGCCAAACTGAGCACACACACTCCCTGGATGCCAATCTAGAACCTCTGCCCCACATTTTTCAAATCAGCCTCATGGTGGCGCTATAACAGGCCGATTTGTGTGGCCTGGTTGTTACCAGCTAATCTCCGGCGCCGTTGGCCCGATCGCTGCCAAACTGAGCACACACACTCCCTGGATGCTAATTCAGAACCTCTGCCCCACATTTTTTAAATCAGCCTCATGGTGGCGCTATAACAGGCCGATTTGTGTGGCCTGGTGGAGACCTGTGCTCGGAAGAGCACTGCTTCTAGTTTATAGAGTGAGTTCCGTCGCGTGAGTTCCGTCGCGTGAGTTCCGTCGCAGACAGTACAAAGGCAGGGCCCTTTGCCAATGAGGTGCGGAAAATCTGAGAGTGGTGTTAGCTGGAGTATTGGTTGAGCTTCACATGACAGTTAGCACGCTGCAGAATATAGTACAAGCGACCCCACACTGTTTCGTAGGAACAGTATCTCTAGTTTTAGACTGATGCTATCCACAACTTTCCAACATCCCATCGTGCATTGCGCAAAAGTTGCACAGAGCTTCCGGCGCCGCAGCCGAGTGTGATCTACAAGCTCACAACGGTTGCATCTGCGATGCGACGTGAGCTTGTATGTCTGCTGTTAACCGGAAGTGTGGTGCAAAAATTTCTCCAGTAAATTCCCGCTGAAAGAGGTGGATAGGTTCTTGGTTTACCTGTGATCCTAGTTTACTGAGGCACTACACTGTCGCTCTGCATTTGATGTATGTGTTTACCTTGCTTATTGTAAGTCACTCAGAGTGACTTACCATCTACAATTTAGGCATTTAGCAGATGCTCTTGTCCACTCTGGACACGAGCATCTGCCTAATGCCTAAATTGTCGATGTCGGTCGTACAAAGCTTAACAACCTTATCAACGTCTAGAATGAAACCATGACCCTGAATCAGTTTCCATACTGTAGTTCCAGGGTGGTCATTCATAAGACACATGGATTTGAGATATAGCAAGAATGTGATTCGTTTATTGGATGTATGATTAATATGACATGTCTGACAGACTTGGCTCTGCATTGCAATCAGTCAGTCTACTTGCCCCCCGATTGTTTTATAGGGCAAAGGTTTGCTTTGGGACCCAATGTCTAAAATTCCATTGACGAACCATCATCATATAACACATTCATTCAGCCAGCAGGATAGGGGCCTCGACATCCTGCAAAAACACACATTAGACATACATGTCCAATAGATATGATATGTTCTATACACATTCATTCATTCATTTTTTTCCCCTAGACAATAGTCTCTTATCCTTTCCAAAGCTTTGGCTTTGGGTGCAGTCGTTCGTTTGCAAAATGATAAGGTGTCTCCGCTATGGCAGCTGGTCCCGGTGTCGGCGGGCCGGGCTTGCAGGTCTCTGAGCGGTTAGGAGCTAAAAGTGACAGATAGCTCAGCGGGCGGCAGCCGTCAGCGAGGGAAGGGCGAGGCTACGGCGGACAGGAAAGCGGGCCTGGGCCGGCAGCGGCTAACATTGGCGGCCTCGGTGAAAAGGGGGGCAGTGAGTGAGTCATATATAACGACAGGGCTAATGTGTGTTTGTTTTCACGGTGGATTGACTGAAGGCTTAATGAATGGGTTCCTCCCACCGTGTGGACCGAGGCCCCCGGGGTCCGGCGGAGCTGGTGATGATTAGTGAGATGGCTATCCTCTGGACCCTGTCACCCCTCAAGACCAGGGGCCAACTGCCCCTCTCTCTCTCTCTCGCTCTCTCTCGTCTTTCATCCCTGTCGGTGTTGTCGCAGTTTAAGGTGTTGGTTTAAGCCTAAGTCGGCAAACAGCCTTGACCAGGAGACAGAGCTGTGGCACGTGGCAGAGCGGTGAGAGAGAGGTTGTCACGTTCAACCCCAAGATGACCATGTCTGTCTGTCTGTCTCTCTCCCTTTCTCTCACACACCATTAAGCACACGCACACACACACGCACACACACACACACACACACACACACACACACACACACACACACACACTGAGTGATTAAGGCGTTTTGGCTGAACAGTGAAAGAGTTCACAGAGTCACACAGGCACGGCAACATGTCCAATCTTGAGAGATTAATTGTTGGAAGTGCAGGTTTCGTTTTATTGTTCTGTACCATATACTAGTATAGTATATAGGCCATATACAGGGAGGCCTACATTGATATACAGGCCGTGTGCTGCTGTAGCTTTCTGTTGGCCCATTATTTAACGCTGTCTTTGTCACTCTGGGAGCTGTATGCTACAAGCTGTACTGTACTGTACTGTACAGACTGATTCATTGTTGGATCTGTCCAAGAAAACGAACAATGGAAACATGAAACTCCCAAGCGGGTCATCTTGTTCACTAGCTGGTGTACATTGGCTCAGTTTGCCGCCTTTTGATAGAATTGGGGGAAAAATTTCCATTTGGGTCCAGTTCTACTCTCTCAAATTAAAGGAGAATTCCGGACTAGTGCTTTTCTTACCGTAATCTGATGTTATTCCATCCATTAACCAGTCGTAGAGGCGAGAAAAAACTAAACAATTTACAGCCCATGGCAGCTATGAGCTGGTATTATTATTACCCCTTTTAGATTATATATTTTTTTAGATGTGGTTTGCTGTTATTATATTGTTTGCTGTTATTTTAGATATACTACTGCATTGTCTGAAGGATGCCAAAACAAAACAAGTTTTACTCTTAGCACCTGTACAAAAGACGTAACAATAAGTACAACCTTGAACCTTGAACCTTGGAGGTACAAATAGCTCAGTGGCTTAGTGACATTACCGTTACGGAGCGGATAAAAGCGCCAAATTTTGCATGGGCCTTCTTTATGACCTATTGAAGGATTTCAGATGGGTAAACAAACATACATATTCAAAATACCCCTATAGTGCACAAAAGTTATCTTGATCAAAAACGGCAAAAAACGCCTATACTAAAAGAGGGTTAATTCTTGCCATGTGTCCTCCTGCTGCTAGTTTTTACATCATATTTGCACAGGGTGTTTACAGGTAGTGTCTTGACATCCCAGAACAGCTAGAATGCCAATATTTGATTCCATTATGAATCATTTGGCTTTTAAATAAGGCCTCATTATAGGCGGAAATAGCTAAAAAAATAGATGATGGATTTTGGATGATGATAAGACACAGAACATTAAGTATTATCCATCAAACCTTTAATACAATCATACTGTTCAAACTCTACTGATTGAGGCCTAAACTAAAATAAATGAAAGGGGAGAAGGATCGGGACAGGTCAGCTGGGGCGCGCGAACAGCCTGACATCAGGGTTGAGGACCAAGGGCCTGGATGACTCTCCTTACTCCACTAAGAAGTAATCTGCAAGGGAGACAGGCAAGAAAGAGTGTGTTGTCACAATTTAAACAAATGGACATGTATATTTATGTGAAAACTTGGTGTATTGGTGTACCTTACTGTATCTGCATGGTGTCTATTTGCAGCAGTTGTATTTGCAAAGTCCAGAACAGTCGAGATTTGCGTTGCTGCATTTACAACTGGAACAGTCTCCTTTACACACACATTTTATCAGCTCTCTGCAGGCAATGGAGACCTCATTAATGCTTATCCACACTGGCACCCATGACCCTGATGCATGCTTGGTCCAGCCAAAGTTCTTTGGAGAAGGAATCGCTTGCTGTTTGTCTGTGCTGGTTGCCCAGATTCCTGTCTGAAACACAGCCCGTTTTACATGCTGGAGAAGTGCATCCTGCGTGGGAGGATCTCTTCATCAGCCGACTCTCTTGACAGAAGAGTTCCTTCCTTGTTTGATTGATGGAATTCAAAGGACTGGCTTTATTGTACATGATCACAGTCAGTCTTTCAAGCGTCTGGAAATGCTCAGGGTCAACATTTAGTTCCTGGAATGGATGCTTTGCCAGTTACACAAATGCTTCTGTAGCAGCAGCATCAACAAGCCAGCAAGGATCACGATGACATCAGTGTCCACAGTTCGCACAAGATCCGTCTTTGCTCCATGCTTCAGTGCATGTTGTAGATGAACCACAATCCTTGTGTCTGCCTCCTCATGGCCGCCTCAGATAAACCACATCTGCAAAAGCCTGGGGGAACCCAAATCTCGAGGTCTGCTTATGGCCTAGAAGGCCTATGATCTTGTGACGTATCTTGTGCGAACTGTGGACACTGATGTCATCGTGATCCTTGCTGGCTTGTTGATGATGCTGCTACAGAAGCATTTGTGTACCTGGCAAAACATCCATTCCAGGAACTAAATGTTGACTCTGAGCATTTCCAGACGCTTGAAAGACTGACTGTGATCATGTACAATAAAGCCAGTCCTTTCAATTCCATCAATCAAACAAGGAAGGAACTCTTCTGTCACAGACAAACAGCAAGGGATTCCTTCTCCAAAGAACTTTGGCTGGACCAAGGATGCAACAGGGTCATGGGTGCCAGTGTGGATAAGCATTCCTGAGGTCTCCATTGCCTGCAGAGAGCTGATAAAATGTGTGTGTAAAGGGGACTGTTCCAGTTGTAAATGCTGCAACGCAAATCTCGACTGTTCTGGACTTTGCAAATGCAACTGCTCTAAATATACACCATGCAGATACAGTAAGGTACACCAATACACCAAGTTCTCACATAAATATACATGTCCATTTGTTTGTGACAACACACTCTTTCTTGCCTGTCTCCCTTGCAGATTACTTCTTAAGCCGGTTTTCCATACCAGTTTTTAGCCCGACACTACACTACACGACACAACACCGCACCGCATTTTCATGTAGGTTTTCCACTACAGTACAATATCCCCCCCCCCCACTACCCTCCTCCCCTCCGCTCCCGAAAGAAAACGACGCCCCTTTCTTCAACATATGGATAGGATCTTTCTCTGTAAACACAATGGAGACGCTAACTTGCGCTAATTATTTTTAGAGATGTGGTGGACAATGTTTTAGATGCCACACACTCACACAGGTCTTCATCGAGTTTTTCTAAGTATAGCGACGACTAACGTCGGGATGTACAGTACATGGTCAAATAATAACTTTATTGGCCAAACTACACAAAGAAGTATAAAGCTACAATGTAGATGCTAGTTGTAGATGCCAGCTACAGTACAGTACATGTACTGTAGATTATTTTCCCCATTCAACACATGCAGTTACAAATACAAACAGGAGACATCTCACTGAGAAGATCTATATCAAATAACAGATGGCCGACGCATTGTCCGGTGATTATTTCGACTCGCAACGATAGATATATGTCCGCTGTTTGTGTTGGTTAATATGTTCTTGGTGCTTCGTGGTATCTCAACTGCAGGTCTGGGGAACACAATTCTGCCTAATCGACCTCTTTAAAAACAGATATATAAAACAAACAGGCTTTGCTTTTATATTTGATTTGCAGCCGTGACTGCAAACTAAAATCTGTCTCAAGATGATTTGGCCTCACTTGGCCCAGCCCGGACCCACTCTAGAGTGGAGCTGTTTTAGTACCCAGTTTTGTACCCCTTTCACACCACTATACCCAGTTCCTTGTAGTGGAAAACCTGACACAAGTGTGTGGTGTGGGGTGGAGTGGAGTGGGGCCATGCATATGGAAAACCGGCTTTAGTGGAGTAAGGAGAGTCATCCAGGCCCTTGGTCCTCAACCCTGATGTCAGGCTGTTCGCGCGCCCCAGCTGACCTGTCCCGATCCTTCTCCCCTTTCATTTATTTTAGTTTAGGCCTCAATCAGTAGAGTTTGAACAGTATGATTGTATTAATGGTTTGATGGATAATACTTAATGTTCTGTGTCTTATCATCATCCAAAATCCATCATCTATTTTTTAGCTATTTCCGCCTATAATGAGGCCTTATTTAAAAGCCAAATGATTCATAATGGAATCAAATATTGGCATTCTAGCTGTTCTGGGATGTCAAGACACTACCTGTAGACAACCTGTGCAAGTATGATGTAAAAACTAGCAGCAGGAGGACACATGGCAAGAATTAACCCTCTTTTAGTATAGGCGTTTTTTGCAGTTTTTGATCAAGATAACTTTTGTGCACTATATGGGTATTTTGAATTATGTATGTTTGTTTACCCATCTAAAATCCTTCAGTAGGTCATAATGAAGGCCCATGAAAAAATTGGCGCTTTTATCCGCTCCGTATCGGTACGCTTATAAACGTGCGCTAAGCCACTGCACTAAAATAGCGATACAAATAAACGATTTGGCATAAAATACCACCGCTCGCGGTCGGAGTTGCTGTGGACTTGAGATGAAGTAAAAAAACAACTGTACAGATCGTTCTACGATATCAACATCAGATTATCGTAATAAAACGGTTAGTCCGGAATTCTCCTTTACCCATTCAGGCCGGGAACACATTTTGCTGTTTGGGAGGGGCTTACAGTACATGTACAGTATGTAGCAACATATTTGTTTTGTAGGCTAATTTCTGATTTAGCCCTATTCTATAGGTTAGGCCTAAATGGGTTAACACTGATGATTTGTGTGAGTGGGAATTCAAACTGCCGAATGTTTATTTATTTTCCTCAAATGTGTGAGTACTGTATGCGACACTGCCTCAACAACAAAACACATGACACGAGTCGTCTTTTTCTTGGCCGTCGCGCTCCACTCCCATCCGATGGAGCGTTGCAAAGTGGAGCATGTTGCTGGTCCACAGAGCAGGGGCTCAAGTTCCCACTCCCAACACCATTTATGTTACCACAGCTCCCAATTATATAATTAAAAGTGACTTTTGACTGTATTTCATACAGTATATATGGGACTGAGAGAGTGTTTGCTGTTTGTGTGCTTGTGTGGACAGGTGCATTTAACAGGGGTCCAGTCCTGTGCCCTCCTGGTGGAGGTGCAGTTATGACATCACCGTGGAATTCTGTTTCCCCGGGGGAAAGGGGGCATAAATCATTGAATATTCTCCCAAATAATAAACAGCCCATCTGGATCACACGCTGTAAAAATCTGTCATGTTCCTTCTCTCGCACTCTCTCTGTCTCTCTCTGTCGCTCCCCTTTCACTTTTACACACGTACAGACGGATATATGGTATGCCCCAAATACAACCACTTATACACACACACATGCAATCTGCTTTGGGAATAGAATAACACTGTATACTGTATGATGTGCGACTGCGTGAGGAGGCTTGCTGTCCCCTTCTTCCTTCATCAACTCCGTCCATGACCCGATCCTGCCCATTTTCATTATCGTTAACCCTTTAGGGCTCTATTTTGATTGTCTTAACTTAACTTAAAGGCCAGACCACACTGTCTCTGACTACCGAACTTTTCGTCGGAAAGGTTCTGTTCAACTACAAAATGACATCACTCGCATCTTCTGAAAAGCATTACCCCGAATTAGAGTTCGGAAAGCTGCATGTCGGAAAGTCTGAGCTCTCCGACGAAAAGTTCGGTGGTCGGAGACAGTATGGACAGGCCTTTAAGTTAAGGCATAAGAGCTGGAACTTAAAACAATCAAAACACAGCCCTTTGGGTTCAAGCTTCACCTGCACTCTCAAAGGAATGCCACTTCAGGACAGTTTTTTCAGATACTTTGAGAAATGTGTTCTGGGGGAACGCTGGGCTTCCTATAGAGAGTTTGAGGTGTGACAGCCAGGCAACAACGGTTGTTGGCGCTGGCTGAATCATGATGTACCGGCTTCATAATCATGTTCTCTGTGCCATGTGTTCTCGGTGCAGATGCAGCACGCCACAGCGCGTTGTTACACAGGTCATAGGTAACAATATGGGATCACTTTGGCTAATGTGCTCTAAATTATATATCCACGTCGAGACGGATTCTTTGATATTCCCTGAGCAGTGACATCATCTCTCTCTGTCTGTGTTGCCAGCAGGCCCTGCTGACCTTGCTGTAGTGTGTACACTGGGTGTACTGTGCAGTAACCAAATACTCCCCTCCAAAAATGGAACGTCACGGGCCGGGGTGCTCCTCGCCACGTTGGATAACTAGACTCGCCAGGCGGTGAGGTGAGTGATGTCCTTGCAAGGTAAGGGCCCTGTGGTTAAAAGAAACAAAAGAAGACAGAGGGATATCCCGATATGTTATAACTCTATGGGATAGCCCATAGGCCATCAGTCACTCGGTGAGGGCAGCGCGTGTGAACCTGAGCCCATTAGCCCACAACTCTCCAACTGGTGTGATGGCAATGTGGTTTGAATTTAGGAATTCACTTACACGTGCATGCTTGTGTAGCCCTGGCCGGAGGCACAACACCGGCATTCACAGTGGGTCTGGGTCAAGATGCTGACTGGGTACTGCAGGTATTCGGTCATGTTTGCCGTTACGCTAGCTAGGAGACACGTCATGTCTTGTCACAGACACAAATACAATGAGCATCTCCAAGTTCTACGGTCAGTATCAAAGCTAAAAAAAAGTTTTGAGTTTAGCATGGGTTAGATATATTGTGTACAGTGTCAAAATGGAGCTGTGCAAATCATTTTGAGGCTATGTTTCCAGAAATGGTACAAAATTCCAGCCGCGTGCTATTAAAGTTTAATTGTCATGAGATCATATTATAATTGCTCCAATTACAAACATACTGGTTCCCCTAATACATGTATGAAATTGCTGGAGTGGACTCATACTATTAGCAGCCACCACACACACACACACACACACACACACACACACACACACACACACACACACACACACACACACACACTGTGTAAACACGCATTACACAATTAAGTAATTACTATGCGCGCTATACAAATGAAACTAACGCAAACACACTTCACATATCTGTATACCTACAAAGACACACACACACACACACATATACACGTGAAAACATGCACACACAGAATGGGGTACATGCTCTCACACAGATCATGCACGTTACAAAACTACGTAGTGGTGTGGGTGGGTGGGTGGTGGCTGATTTAAGCAGTCACACCTGGCCTGAGTTCAAACTACCGGTACTGAGCTGGGTGTGACTACACTACACACATGTTGTGCGTTGATCTAATAATCGATCTAATCGATGCACACAGGATCAGGGTACAGTCACACGTCTGCGTCAGAAGTGTTGTAGCCAACGTTAAGCAGAGGCTTCAAACCAAAGCCCCCAGGACCGTGCAGAGAATTATTCAAGCCATAGAATACACTACCAAACAGTGTTGATTTTGATAGCAAAAATATTAATTTCGTTTTAGTTATAGTCTTCTGAATACAATTCCATTTAGTTTTAGTCATATTTCAGTCATATGAAATGTTTTTACAGCTGGGACAACAAAGGGACAGAACAAGATTGCTGCTGAGAAACAATAAAAGTGCCAACTCCGTCTCCTAGTGGACGGTTATGGTTTGCATTATTTTGTTAAACAGACAAGACCTAAGGTTGCATCCCACAACAATTATGAACATACCAGACACACACCAGAAGACGTTCACAGACGGTGTGTAATGTGGAAATTGTGGACATAAATCGGTGAACAACTTGAAGAGGAAATAGCAGTGACACTGAAGAGGAGCCATAATGAAACTGTTTAATCAAATTGAGTTTCTCCTTTTTCTCTTGTTAATCTATGTGTCACCATGCAGGTGAATTCTTGAGAGCTTGTTGTCTCCTGCAGCTGATGTGGTCAAATGTCCTGGCCCCAAAAACCTATTACCCATTATCTACTTACAAGTCCTAGGATTCAGTTCTTAGCTCTTAATAACTCTACAAAATGGGTGAAAGACCCTTTGTTGATCTCTGGCGACTGAAGCTCACCTTGAACTATTTTGTGCAAACACCTCATTATACAATTCTGCCATGCTGGGATAACACAGTCAATAAAACATTTACAACTTAAACAGAAGAAGACATCCTCCCTCCTTTTAGAGCTCTAATTCTTGTTGCACACAGAGGAAGACAACTAGCAAAATATTATTGCATGAAGAAATACATCGGCTCATCTAAGCAAACAAGTTCACTTGGGTTCACAAGCACTTCAGCTTGTGGTGCAAAATCAGAGCTTGACCTTCAATCAAGGATCTCAGGAAGCTTTAATGAACAAGCTACAGAGCCAACTAACATCTTTTCTTTCTCAAAAGAAGACACAATCCACACCACAGCATGAACCGCGTCAGTTTCCTGCTTCAAAGTCTACAGCTGCAAGTACTGCTGTGCCACAATCCTCAAACAGACCTAAACCTCGCTATTGTTTTAAGTGCAGAGATGACGGTCACATTGCTCCATCATGCAGTAATGCTGCCAACTCTGGTGATAGCGAAAAGGATGCAGCTTACAACAAAACAACAGATGTGGGACATGGAGAACACTTCATCCTACCCATCAAAATAAATACAGTCTCTGTGGAAGGATAGCCAGGGGCGGTAAACCAATATCCCATAAAATGGTATCAACCACAATCCGCTTCCCATATGTGCAGGTTACCTAAAGGACTCATTGGCACCAAAAGCGAACCAGTGTCCATCAAATGAACACAATTCAATTCAATCTAATGGACACACTGGTTGTCAGGTTCCCCATTCCTTAAGTTAAATTGTCTGAATAAAGGTCTGTCTGTCTGTGCGTGGATATTAATTCTCTTTCTTTGATGGTGCCTGGTATAGAAAGAATGCAGTGTCCCTTGCGCTCATTGGCATATAACAGACAATGACACTAATTATGGTGTTTTATGGAAAACCCCAGAAACAATTCCAGCTGGAGGGATTTTGGAGGGAATTACCACCACTGGCTCTCTGTAAATTGAATTAGTGTTGAACATGCATCCTCTTTTCGTTTGCCTGGCGGCTTGATAGTTAAATCATCTCTTGTCGACCTTCCCAAACTTCAGCCATGCCAGTTACCTGTCATCATAGCTAATGAATGTATCTGATCATGATGTTGTTGTCAGCCTCGCTAGATCTGCAATTGCACAAATTAATAAGTTCAATTCACGCCATCATTTCAAAAGAGGTTATGATCCAGTCCAGGCCTCTTCATCAAAGCCACAGATGAGTTTCAACATCTGTGACTCACCCAAATGGAAAACTCACATTTCAAACAAAATTCAACAGTAATCCAGAAGTTTTCACAATCTTGATTTTTGGGGCTTTAATTTTGGCCCTAGGCCTACATGTATTTTTTTGTAATCCTTTTGTGAAGAATTGATAGTATTATTCAATGTTGAGTAGCCTTGACTAAAAGGTGTCTTTATTTATTTAGGTTGTCTTTCAACATGAGATTTCTAAGAACTTGTGCTAAGAGAGAGAGAGAGAGGGAGAGAGAGAGAGAGAGAGAGAGAGAGAGAGAGAGAGTGTGTCAGCTAAAGCAGACCATTTCACAGCTACACTACGGATGTCAACCTTTAGTTTTTATCTTAGCCTAGGGCATGTGCACAAGTTGGTTGTGAGGGGCTTACAAATGGCCGGTCTCTCCAAAAGGAGGGCCAAACACTTAGCAAGGTACTGCTAAGTATCATCCATTATAGAAAGCCGCTCAATTTGGAGGAGGCGTTGTTTCTTTTACCCATGATTTATGTCCGCTGTGTCTGACAAGTATGTCAACTATACTGTATGTAATGTTCTGCCGTCTATGCACTTTGTAACTGGCTGGTCTTTCATATTGTCTGACTGCACTGGCACAATGCCTCGTCCTTTGTACGAGGCATTGTACTTCTGTTCATATGGTCATAAATAAACATTTCAAATGTGTGTGTGTGTGTGTGTGTGTGTGTGTGTGTGTGTGTGTGTGTGTGTGTGTGTGTGTGTGTGTGTGTGTGTGTGTGTGTGTGTGTGTGTGTGTGTGTGTGCTTGCTTGCATGCATGTATGTATGTATGTATCTGCAACTACGGTATGCATGTGTAATTGTTGTGTTTGTTTGGGAATCAATCAGCAGTCAGGCTGAACCCTTATCCTGTTGTCAGGAACCGCCACTCCTCTCCACCGTGGCGGTGTGAAACCGTATCAGCCGTCACACCGACAGATAAAGTGTGGTGTCATGATGTCACAATTAAAACAACGATGATGGTCGAATGCCACGGACGCTTTCCGTTCGAGCGCTGGCTCAGGCCTGACGAGTCCTGGACAGACAGATAATGATAATAGCTCTGTAGGGATGAAAGACATATTAACAACCCCCATTAACATACTGCATGATAAAAATCGGGTTAAATAAATCCAATAGAATTACATTTGACTCCCTAGTAATAGGCATTTCATATGGCTGTTCACCGGGTTATTTGTAGCTGCAGAGGTTTTTATGAGGAAATTATTTGATTTCAGTTAAACACAAGATATCTTGGCTTTGATTTGTTAGAAATCAAGACAGATAACAGCATTATGGCCTTGTGTGGCCAGTCCATGACGCCAGTCATCTATGATGTATGCCTCCATATTTGGGCAAGGTTAATTTGAAGCCTGATTTGACCACCATTGACATCCTTATACTGTACTGTAGATAGCATGGCACTGAAAGAGGCTTGCCGAAGACATCATCTATGCCCAGCTTCATTGACTTCCATTATATAAAAAATGAAAAATGAATAGAACATAATAATAAAAACAAATGAGCTGGATTCTACTGTTATGCCCATAGTGACAATGCGAGTGTGAAAGAGAAAGTGCTGACAGCGGTTTGCATGCATGATCAGCTCTGGAGAGATACACAGACACACTAGCCTCGGAAAACCAGGCTTATTTTGGCGATCGGAAGAAAAATAAAGCCTGGGCAAGCCCCCCTATAACTGTGCTGGTTCATGACATTTTAATTGTATATTAAATAAATGTAGCCGTTCAGATATCTTATTTTACATCAGTATTGTTCATGTGAACGGTTTTGTTTAGGCTTATCCATTATAATTATAAAATCGCTATGATTTATCACTCGTTTTCCAGCGCGGATCACTTCCTCATTTACTCAAAGCAGACAGCAGCAGGAGTCATGTCCCCCTCCGCGTCATTTCGATGACGCCGGAGGACCCGGCGGGATCTGCCGGACAGCAAAGAATGTCCGCATTAGGTTAGACTACAGACACACAGACCGTCGTATAGACAGCCGGACACCTCCTTCAGAAGCAGAACCACGGCGTAAAAAAAAAAAAAAACATCGCTCAAATTAAGATGTGATTACTCTTGTCATCTTATAAATGTAAGGTGACAAGGGGGTGGGGCACACTAACAATCTCCTCTTTGTTTTTCAACGGCGTATATTAGCTGAGAATGCAGAAATGGCTCATAATGTTTGACAGTCTTACCTCTCAGACCTCAATGACTAATGGCTGCCGCAGTGACTATTAGAAAAGCCAATATGTCATCATTAGTGCAGACAGCTGGGTCATGTCTGTTTGGCAGTTTTTATTTTTATTTTATTCACAGTGTGGCAAAGACGGTTGCAACACATCCTCCGTCAGAGATGAAAACACAATGCTAACGGCTCATTGGACTTCAACTGGCTGCAGTGAGTGATTGTGTAAACACATTAGTGTGTAAACACAAATTCAGGGAGGATATGGTTGAACATAATAAACTTTGGCCAGGTGTAAGGGGATTTTCTGAGGCACGGGAATTCTCAAGAGCTGTAATCACTGTGTGTAACGTGTCTGTTTGGCTGGCCAGGCCGGCCGGCCGGTCGGTCCACATGACGTGAGGTGTTAATCTGCAAGACAATTTGGCTATGATGGTCTGGTCTCTTCCTTCATATGAGAGCTCTTTATGTGTATGTGGTTTGTGAAATCACCTCATTCCACAGTATGTTGTTTTTACATGGGTTGAAGAGGCGCAGAGAATTCAAGCTACCATAAAACATAAGGATTGGTTGTAAACAGCAGTGTCTTTAGGGATAGTTTATATGCAGGGAATCCTCTTGTGTTAAACAACTTCTAAATTTGACTGTGTAGCCTGGTTTTCAGAATGACCACAACATTGTAAACATTTATTTTGTTAGAATTGCTACACAATGAAAACTGTTAAAATTGATGATTACAAGGGAGCGGACAGCCAGAGACAAAAAAGGTCACCCAGCGTGAAGTGAGCGGTGCCTTTTATGAGTTAATTTCATTAAGTGTCAGATGAGGCGTGGCCAATGAGCCAAGTGTGGGTGACATACATACATACATACCAGAGATTGCGTTAGACCGGAAATTGCCGGATTTGACCGATTTATAATGACAAAGACCGGAAAATATAAACCTCATCGGACATAAGGACCGATTGAAAATGACACGGCAGTTCACCGCAAATCTCTCTCTCTCTCTCTCTCTCTCTCTCTCTTTCTCAATGTCTCTCTCTCTCTCTCTCTCTCTCTCTCTCTCCCCCTCATCACTCTCTCTCTCACATGCACGTCTGGTTGCACAAACACACACGGGTTAAGTTACACTTTTTCCTGTTAACTCATTGAGTGCCTATCCCGAATATGTTCGGGATATATTATCGCATACCAGAGTGCCTATCCCGAACATGTTCGGGATATTTAAAAAAAAAAAATTTTTGAAAAAAATTTTTTTTTTAATTTTTTTTTGGACCCCATCAAATCTAGTGAACATGATTTCAATCGCGATTTTGCATGTTCCACCCCCATACAACCCCATCTAACATACAGGGCAGCCATGTTTGTTTACATAACATGTAAAACATAATGGCGATTATCTCAAGAATGCCTGAACGGATTTCCAATCGGATTTTTTTGTTTGAAAGCTGTGAACAAACTGCACAAATCCACTTCAATGCAATCCAGGATTGCATTGGATTTTTTAGAGCTCATTCTTCTCTGTTTTTTTCCCATGCATGAGGTGTGCAAGGTTTAATCATGGCTAAGTTGACGAAAATAAGGCTTCTAAAATGCTTGGTAACCAATAGCTAACTTCAAGCTAACTTCATCCTCTTCCTGTACATGCACAAAGGAAAGTGTTCAGGCAAGTCATGGCTGCAGGGCTTCTGCATATACCAGCATATCTCTATGGGATTTTCTATGGCCACTGGGCGCCCTCTAGTGGTGAACGGGGTGGCACTCAAAGAGTTAATAATAACCTGTGTGAAATAAGCTGCATTGGGAGGTAAACGGGAGACACTTTATTGTGAAGGTAAGACAGGAAATGATAGTTGTTGCTGGGTAGGCCTAGTTGTCGGTTTGTTATGTTGTCGCTATGCTCTCTATGAGCTGCCTTGGTTTTGGAATATGAGCGCACAGTTTAAGTTATAGTACATGAATGGACAGTCTAAAATAAGTTGTATTATCAGAACTGTTTAGCCTAAACATTAATTTGCGAACGGGGCGCTGGGGGAGAGAGAAGACAGCAGTCCATTTCAGCGTCATTTTGCAATGCGCACTGTGAACCCATGGGAATTATTGAAGGCACGCAGGACAACTACAACCCATATAAAACAAACTTTATACACTCGATTGAAGTTCTTTATGAGGAGATGTTATGGAAACTGTACAAGATCACCACCAAAGCCTTTACAACCTTCCCAAAGTTGCATAACAGAGATGCAGGATGATCGTGACCACTCGACCATACTAGTGAGTAGTCTATAATTGATTCCTTTCTGGCCAGATTAATCTATCAACCTATGAAACATTGCGCAGACCCCACTTTCAGACTATTTCTCATTATTCTGTACATTATTATGTGTTGGCCTGAAATATGATGCAGAACAGAAACAACTTGCTATGAAACCATGCAGTATCTGTGCAAACACACAGCCTGCGTGAGTAGTCCAATATAATTAATTTCCTTATGCAAGATGATCGATCATCATCAAAACATACAGCTTCGGAAGCTGTATGTTTTTTGTACAGCCTACTACTCCTTTACATTCAATTAGTTCAGTCCCAACTATACAGCAGGACTTAAACTGTTGTTATTGGCTATGTTTTTGCACCTGCTTGTCATCCATGCATTAAAATTATTATGTCCGGTATTTTTATCAGATGTCCGATAAATTTTAATCATGCCGGTCACGGTGACCGGCTGTTAAAAATCCTAGCGCAACCTCTGATACATACATACATACATACATACTTACAAAGCCAGATGTAGTATC